>NC_064852.1:40283973-40333973 GCF_024139225.1 Suncus etruscus
TGGTTTGAGAATGGCTTCTGCAATGAATATATCTAAAGTATTTCATGAACAAAATTATAAAACATTATTTTTTTCAGGCTATTTTAAACTAAGCACTATTAATAAAAACTATTTTCAACAAGTTTTCATGTTTATTTTCTATTAGTCATGCATCCACAGGTACCAAACTTTTAACTCTTAAATGCAGTTTATAATGAGGCATATTTTATATGAATTATTTCTTGGGCATTAATTAATGGTGAATACTTTAAAATAAAAAGAAATCTTAAAATATTGATTAAAAATCTAAGTACTTTTGCACCTTTGTGTCTATCTAACAATTCATTGTACATTTAGTTTCAACTGATACAGCACTTTCTGGCTAAATTCAGATTCTTGTGGATGGCTAGTAAGCATAAGACATTGACCAACAGATGTCTTCAGTCTTGCAGCTCTTTATTTACTACATACACAGGTCTACTTCTGAGTGCTGACTCTAAAATGGAATCAGTAACAAAAACAGGTACAACAGAATGTTAGCCCTACAACCTCTGTCTCTGGGATAGTAAACCCAACTACTCTACCCAACAAAACAGGGATGTGTGTGTGTGTGTGTGTGTGTGTGTGTGTGCGTGCGCGCATGTGTGCATGCGTGTGTGTGTTCCTGACTTTTCACTACTTTTACAAAAGTTTAATTTTTAGAGATTACAATTCCTAGAATTGTAATCTCTAAAAATTAAACTTTGTAAATTGACCAATGTGAGGTCTTGATTATCTGGCCTCTCCCTTTTTACTTACCCCAAAACACAGCCATTCTTTTGCTTTCCTATTCTATCCATGCAGGTTTTCTTTTTTACATTTTGACCTTTATTTTTTCATAGAAGGGACTTTTTTCATTTGATTAGTCATTGAAAAATTAGCTTAGATAAAAGCTAAGCCTTACAGAAGAAAAGAACTTATCAGAAACAACCACAATATTATCAATTTAAAGAAGCTGCTATAGGTTTCCCAAGCCAGGTTAATATAGTAAGGTAAAATCTGTAGTATGCTCAGACTTACTTTTAGTACACTTTAATAAAGTGTACTAAAGCAACAAAATATACTATACTATAATATAATGTAATATAATATGTGTTATATACAGCAATATATTATATAACATATCAATATATAATAATATATATGTCCTTATCAGATAAAACAAATTATAACACTATGATAAATTAAAAAAGAACTGAATTATATAATGATTAATAGGGATATTTCCTCCAGAACTCTTCAGAGACTGCCATATCTTATGAAATTTAAAGAAAAGAATGGCATAAATTTTTTTCCAAACTTTATTTTACTCTGAAATCCATTTTTGAAGAATATCATAGAGTGTTTTACAGAACTTAGATTAGCCAAAATCTGTCCTGAATCTATAGCCAAGTCCATAGAAAAATCTATGGAATTTTGTAATCAAGTTCTCTTCTCCAATAATATAACACTACTGGTATTTTTTTTAAAGTTATTGGAAATATACTTATAGTTTTTGATATTTTTTCACCCTAAATACTAGATGGAATTTTTTCCATGCTGGGCTTTTATTTCTTTCAATAGCTGTTTCTCCTCTACATATGTTTTAACAGTTGAAGCCATCAAAAATAATGCCACATGCAAATCCCAGCTGGTACCCACAGTTAAGAGTAGAAATTATGATACCCATTGATTTGAGGTAAAATAAAATGAGTTTTATATAATTTTTCAGGATAGTATTTCAACTATATTTTAAAATTGTGGTCTACTCCCAGGTGGTCTAAATCAACCACTTAACAATTTAAGAGTCTATTGAGGTGGGGAATATTTAAATTCATATTTGCATAATGAAGATTATAATAGCATTAATATATTTTTTCTGACTTCCTCTGCTTGGGAACCTTTTGTAGCAGGAGTTTTTATTTCTAATCTATTATAAAGGGCCTAATCTACTTCAAATATTTGTATGAAAATATATTTGCCTTTATATATGAAACAGAGTTTGATAGTGAATTATACATCAAATTTATTTTCAATCTTAACATCATTTCTAACCTAAAATGGATTGATTGAAGCTGGGGAAAAAGATCAAGTTGTTGAATACTGGCCTAGCATATGTGAGACTCTATGAATTATTTTCTACTTTTAATAGTCTTCCAAGCACTTCTGTGTGTGGTCCCACAGCATTACTGGCCCCCAAGGACTTTGGGAGTATGGCCCCTATTCAAAAAAGAATTGATTTTCTCAATTTGCTAATGGCTTACTGGTTGTATTCAGAATATATTGCTAATAAATGCATGTATATACATATATATCTAGAAACATACACATACACAGAAAAAACATTCTACAGTGATAGAATGAAGTAGAATAGCTTGTGTTCTGTATAACATACAACCAAATTTCTCTTTTTGGGAGTGTATTCCCCAAAGTAGCTCTCTGGTCACCCAGAACCCACTGAGCATTACTCAGTCAACAAGGTCTGATGGACAAATGACTGCCCATTGGTGCTGGGGGCTACCAAGGTTATACCCCACAATTCTCAAGGAGCTTCAGGTCTTCCATAACAGTGCTTGAGAGTTGAAAAACTTTTCAATCCTAAGAATCAAATATTGGCCTTACATATGCAAGGAATTCAATCCAGCACTTTGCGCTATCTCCCCAGTCCCACATTCACAGCATTGTAACTTTCTTCACTTACATTTGAATTTTTTTTAATTTTATTGTATTTTTTATCTATTATCTTTTAAATCAGGAATTCTGTCTTTTTCATAGAGCCGTGGGACACAGATTATTTTACCACATATTCCCGCATTTTTCTATAAAACTACAAAAAAAGAAATAAAGAAAGGCTGGGGGCCAGGATGAATTGGTGGGGAAATAAATAAGGACAGAACTAAATATTCAATCCAAAGTCAATGTTAATAGAATCAAGAGACTTAAACTTTTACAATCTAAACTCAAAGGGGTTTGCTATACTGGCTGGCCAGGGGTCAAAGGGCAGTAGAATAGGATGCATCTGGGGTCATTGTGGAGCAAGGTTGACACTGTTGGTGGGAAGGGCCCTGACTCTTTGCATATCTGAAATTCAACTGTGAAGGACCCTCTAGATCATAATCATTTCAATAAAAAAAAAAAACATTAGACTGACCTCTTCAGCCTCTCTCCAACTGGGTCAGTCACAAAGAATGAGACAGATTAATGCTGTGGCATGTCCAAATTGCACTGTAGCCGAGAAAGCCCTGACAAACCCCTGTGTGAGCTGGTTTTTTTGCTGAACATAGCTTTTGCTTCACTATGCTGGCTCCCAGAAACCAGACACTGGAGCCATTGTTTTATTTAATAGGTACATTAATAGAAGAGCCCAAGGTATACTGGTTCAATCCCCAGCATCCTATATGGTACTCCAGAGTTTGCCAGGAGTGATTTCGGAGCACAGAGCCAAGACCAACTACCAACTCCCGAGTGCCACTGGGTGTGGTCCAAAAACAAAAAAATGGAGGGGGAGAAGATACAATAAGATAATTAAGAATTAATAATAATTAAGAAGGTACAATAAGAGCCCAGGCTGGGGAATCACATGGCTATGACCATAGAGTGATACACAATCAGGAAGCATCTTTAAAATATGGTATTCAAGTCATGATCATTTTCAATTCTATTCTTGCCTGGGCACTCCTTAGCTGCCGTTATTGTAAACTAGCTTTTTATTTTTTTTAATTCTAGGGACTATATTTACCTTAGAATTATTAGTAGGAGACTATTTCCCAGGGAAATGGGGGCACAATGGTGGTGGGAAAGTTGCACTGGTGAGAGGGTTGTGCATTTTAAGGCTGAAACCCAATTACAAACATGTTTGTAATCATAGTTCTTAAATAAATAAATTCTTTCAAAAATTATTTGAAAATATTTATTGGCTTTCCATAAATCAGAAGACATAGTATTTTTTTCATCTTCTTTCTTTCCATTTTTTGGTTGACCATTTTAACCAACTGAGTACATTTCGCTATGAATTACCAAGCCTCTAGCTTTTCTAAATTGTTTCTTCTGATGTATGTACAGTGTTTGAGAGCATACCACATATTTTAGGATTTTAAATGATTACACAATACTTCTATGTACTAATTTCTTTATGATATAAGCTTATCATAGGTACAGATGCACATAAGGGAGAAAATTTTATTTCATTCTCTTGCAATTATGTGAAAGCAGGTCCATGAAGGTGTATAGAAAGTGCTATTGCATGAAATCACTAAAGGACCAAAGATCCTGCTCCACAATTGCTCTACACCCTCTATTATTTTTAAGATGTCTGTGGAATCCATTTATTGTAATTCTGGTGTCCAGATGAAAATGCTGAATATCCCTAATGTAGACAATGGTAGGCTTCAAACTGCATGCTACAAGTTATTACTTGCATTTTTAGGCAAACTGCATATTGACAATCCTCTTCATAGAAAATCTAGTTTCACTAACCTGCTTTTTTTAATTCACCATAGTGGGCAAGATAGAAATATTGTGAGGTGGGTCCCAGAGAATAGAATCTATTCAACATTTGTCAATATTAATTTCTGGGACTCACAAAGAGATGATGACATTACTAGATGAAAAAATTAAAAAAGGAAACAAAGTATAAAGGAAAAACAAATCATTTAAAACATTGATTTAAAAAAGAGTCATGAGGTGTTGTCTTGTTTTTTTTTTCTAAGTGACTTTCATTGGTAGCTTTAATCTGATAGATTATTTAGATAGAAATAAATTTTATTTAAGTAAGGTAAACATTTATAAATAAACTATATTAAATAAAATTCTCCCCTTTTTTTTTTTGTTTTTTGACCACACCTAGTGGCACTCAGGAGTTAGGAGTTAGTCTTGACTCTGTGCTCATAAATAACTCCTGTCAGCCTCTGGAGTACCACATAGGATGCTGGGGATTAAACCAGTGTCAGTCATGTGTAAGGCAAATGCCCTACCCCCTGTGCTATCACTCTGGCTCCATAAGTAACATTTCAAAGAAAAATAACAGCAGTGGCATAATGTAATCTATTGCATCTGGGTGTCATTTTAATTTTCTATTTTGCCTAAGAAAATAAATTCTACCCTTGTTTAAGAGAGAGGCAATTTAAAAGGCAATTTATGTGGACCAGAGCAATAGTACAGTAAGCAGGGTGCTTCCCTTGCACACATCTGACCCCACTATGATACCAGGCATACATTTGAATTTTTTTAACTATAGCAAATAACTTGATTTTCCCAATTTAAGGGAGAGTAATTCATACTGCTGATAAGAGTTTGTCTGCAGTAATACAAATATAACAATAATACAAAACTATATTTGATTTAGTGAAATCTCCTTGGTAAAGGGTTATTTTAAAAGACTCATTAATAAAAGCTGATTTTAATAAATTAATATAGAAAGCATAGAATGCACATACAGTATGCAAGATGGAATAAATGACATGAATCTTCGATATTTACACATGTGTGAATGCATAAAATAAACATTTGACTACAGGAAACTTGGGAAACTGATGCCTTGGTAGAAGTCCATTACAGAAGTCCTCATCTTTGACATGCCAGCTAACCTGTAAAAATGCTTTCTGAGAGGGTTTTCTGACACTATAATATACTCTTCAATGGACTTCAAATTTATCTTGATTTTTCCCTCTGAATTGACCTTGCTCACAATTCTAAGACAAGGCTTTTTCCAGAACAAGAGAAATATTAAAAACTCTGAAAAACTGAGCCCTAGTTAACTAGCCCTAGTTAAGAATTAATTCTTAAACCTCAGGGCCCAAGCGCACCTGCTCATCTAATACGCTCTTGAGAACTCATCCAAGTTTTTCCAGCGCTATAGATTTCTTCTAACTTCTATACCCATAGTCTACTTACAGCCACAACTGCTGTAAGATAAAGTTCATGGCCTCACCTTTCTAAGTCTGACTTGTCTGCCTCACAGTTACTCTAACTCTCACTATTCCTGCCACCAATTAAAATCTTAATAGCCGTTACCACACAGAAAAACAGAATTCCAGTTTTCTTTCTATGACCTCTTTTTCCTTTCAGTTTTCTGGGAATACAGGTCCTAATTTTTTTCTTCTACTCTGTTGACCCAGCATCTATCAGTGATTAACCTTTATATTTCAATATTGTCCTGCTTTTCATTCTACCTTTGCTCTTTGTAGGGCCTCTGTGCTCTCTTCTCTAATCACCTTCTACCTTTTCTTTCCATGTGTAAAGTTCTTAAACTATGATTTCTCTAATATGTACCCTGTTTTTTGTTGTTGTTGTTGTTTTTGTTTGGGGGGCTACATCAGCAATGCTCAGGGTTACTCCTGGCTCTGCACTCAAGAATCACTCCTAGCAGTACTCAAGGGATCATATGCACTGTGTTATCACTACAGCCCCTGAATCCAGTTGTTCTTTAACTATATGCTCTCTATTCATTCAGACTTTAACAATTTTTTAATTATGGTGGATTTTCATGAAGAAATTTATGTCACACAAAAAGCATTTTAAAACAAAAAAAGAAAAATGTTTCCATAAGAGAAAATATTTTTTCTTCACAATGAATCTTACTTGTAACTCTTATTATAAAGTCATTTGGAGAATCTCAAGAAATTATAAATGGAAACACATATATATATATGAAAGTCAAGCGCAGATCCAGCAAGCAAAGACTTAATTTTATCCTCATATAGGTCAGAGAATGTTTAAATAATTGTATAGACTTTAAGTAAATGCATAACAAAATGACAGTTTCTTCTGTTCCAAATAAAATCTTCAATTTGAAGTCTCAGATAATTCAGTGATATTCTAAAAAAAAAAAATGAGAATCCCTCCATGAATGTAGCCATGCCAACAGTGCTTACAGGTACAAATTCTATCTATTTGAAGCAGAAGAAAACTGCAAATGCGAGATAGAATATTTTAAATATTCAGTTCAACTTAGAGTTCTTCTGCTCATAGTAAATATCTTTGTCCAGGCTACTAATAATAAGTTTACAGATATTCTTGTGGAAACAGCTTAAAATCATGAGGAAGACGCTGAGTGAAAAAACATCTCTGTAACTAAGGCCAAGATAATGATACCCCACGGACAGAAGAACCTAGTTGCCTCTTTGTGTTTGTTTTTGTTATCTTCTAGTCCCCTTCTCGCTCCCCTTTCCCGTCATTACAGCTTCATTGACAAAGGGTTTCATGCTTTTAGCTCACGTACTTTAGGAATAGTGCTTTCATGGCCAGAGAGATAGCACAATGGTACGGTGTTTACCTTGCATGCAGCACACCTGGGAGGGACCCAGTTAGATTCCTGTCATCTCATATGGTCCTCCAGTCTGCCAGGGGTGATTTCTGAGTGAGTGCAGAGCCAGGAGTGACCCCTGAGGGTAACTGGGTATGTCCCAAAAACTAATCAACCAGTAAATAAAGTTTAAAAAAAAAGGAATAGTGCTTTCCAGGGAACACACCTCTACTTGTAGTTCTCTCTCTTCCACAGTACTCTTCAAGGTTTGCACTCATTCAATGACATTGCCTATGCCTGTGCTCAGTACCTCTCTAGTTGAGGTACACAGTTATGGTTGAAGGGCTTGCTAGTTATCTTCAGAGTTCCCAGCTATGTATCTCACACATATTTTTTGTTGCAGTGCTTGTCTGTGGTCCAATAAATCCAGAAATCACTTTTGGACTTTGGGAATTTCAGACATCAGAGCTCAAACTACAGAACTTCCAGAATCCTACTTCATGTTGAACATTTGAACTCAAGACCATTTACTTGCAAAGCAGCTGTACTAAACCTCTGCCATATTAGTCCATCCTTTTTGATTTTCTAGTTTTGAATTCCAGCTATAGGACAATTCCACTCCACTACTCTTGACCTCAGTTTTCATTTGTAAAATAGACTTGATAATAGATACTATCCAGTTGAAGTATTATTGGGATTAAATGAGATGAAAAATTGAGTAGAACAATGGTTAATTGGCCTTGCTATTAATTGAGCTGGATAAAATTTGCTGGCCTTGAACTTAGGCTGCTAGCATCACAAATCATGACTTTGGTGATTCTTAGTTTCTTTCAAGAAAAAGAAAGTGATTACAAAAGTGGTATATTCAAGAGTTAGTCAGGTTTTGTTTACTTGTTTATTTTTTTTGTTTTGTAGTAGTAAGGTAATATATCACAGTAGTGTTAAGGTTTATTGTCTTGATGTACTATTACCATGTCTAAAATTTTGGAGGTACTAGAAACTATGGAGGTCCCCATGGGCAAACAAAAATCTAAAGTCTGACCAATCTAGCCACGTTCCAAAATGAGCTGTGAATGCAGGACCACCATTTCTTGCATAAAACATTTTTCTGACACACTTTATTCTCTATGCTATTTATTCTAGTATGGATGTCTGGTCAAGTGCAAAGCTCAAGATTTCTGAATGTGTTCTTCCAAATTATATCCTTATTTCTGTAACTTCACTAAGACCTAACTCTTCCCCATTTAAATATGGAGCTTCAATTGTAGAAATAAGCAATCATTTTTAAGGGCTCTATTTAGAGAATGGAATATCCTTTTCTTTTTTAGTCCCATATTGAAACAGCTTAGACATCACCTTTAATAAAATCTCATTCTAATATTTCATTGATATTCCAGCTCTCCATATAATCCTCAATAGCAAACATGTATTTTAATCCAAGAGGGATCAATTTTTGTGCAAATGTTACAGAATTCCACATTTTACATAGGTGTGAGCTGAATTGTCCAAGATGAATGGAGACATTTAGAATTTTGTCATATACCTAAATGTCTCAGAAATTACCTTCTCTATGAAATATATTTCAGTTAGCACTTGTTAGGAGAAAAATCACTATTCTGATTACTAAAGAATCTATTTTTCCTCTACTTTTATGTCTGCTTTTCATTACAATTTTTTTTTATTTTTAAATGGTGTGGAGTTTTACAGATTTTGTGCAAGTTCCACCTTTTTTCTTGGAAAAAAGTTTTGTGTAAGGTCTTATTAAATATAAGACTTTCCGAATGGGGTATTTTTGACTCTCAGCAATAATTCTTGTCATTAAATAGGTCCATTCATTAATTACACAAGCATTTAATATACACCCAGAATGGCCAGATAATAACAACGATGATAGGTTGTACAAGATAATAAATTCTTCCCCTTGTGAATTTTTAAAAGAATTCATAAGTCCGGGTCCAGAGTGATAGCACAGTGAATAGGACATTTCCCTTGCACGCATCTGACCCAGGTTCCAACTCCAGCATCCCATATGGTTCCCTGAGCCTGCCAGAAAAAAAAATGTATAAATCGTAGTGAGTGCCATACCAAAAAGCCTGAAAATGGGAAATTAGATAGTTTGTGATAGTTGTTTTTCAGAAACAAAAATTATTTTTTGCTTTGCCAAAACTAATCATTGTTCTTTCTTTTCTTCTCTCAAGGGGAAATTAAAAAGGAAAAGGAATAAATTCAAAAGATACAGAAATTTATCATTCAAAAGTGGCTACAATTTCACTTCAAACTCCAGTGAATCTTAGTCTTTTTTCTCTCTCTCTTTTTCTCTCTTCCTTTTTACAGGATAGTGGCCAAAGCCTCAAAAAACCTCATGTCCACACAAAGCTTAGGAATTGTATTTGGACCCACCCTTCTGCGAGCTGAAAATGAAACGGGGAACATGGCGATACACATGGTGTACCAAAACCAGATAGCTGAGCTCATGCTGAGTGAGTACAATAAGATCTTCAGCTAAGAGGAAAATTGACAGACAAGACAAGTCACTGAATATGTTCACATCTGTCTTGCTGCCTAATATTTTTACATTTCTGTAAACATATTTCTGAAATATTTTTTTCCTTTCAAGTGACAGATGCCTCATTTTGTGAAAACTTAATGATGATTTGGTGTTTAAGTTCCAAACATTTGAATAAAATAGTTGACAATATTTGCCTATATGTGGGCTACATTAACCCCTTCGGTGCTGTCTCTTTCAGCACTTCTTTGAGTACACTGTACATGTTCCACATTATTCAATAACCTCTAAATATAGTACAAATTTGAAAATATGGCTTTAGTGCTATTCTCGGGCAATAGGTGTATGGCTGGGACTATGAAATATGTGAGTGAATGTGAGTGTGGTTCAGAATAGGGGTCTGTGCCCAAATCATCCTTCCCACAGACTGCCTGTGCTCATCTGACTTCTCTAAGTGAAAGAGGAAGCCAAAATTGACTGCTTTATAAATTAGACCCAAAAAAGATCAGATTCTCAACCCAAATAGATGTTTTTTCATCTGTTTAAGAATATTTCTTAAATGTGTAAATTTAATCCAGCTATCCCTACATGCAATGTGGTAAAGTTTACAATTAAATACTAAATTTTGAATGGCAACTTTTCTGTAGAAATATGACAGCTCGAAATATTTGCAATTGCACATTTTTAAATATATACTATTTTCAAGCCCATGAACAAGTGTCTTATAAATTAGAAGCAAAATTAGTGCCCTGAAAGTTTGATCTTTATGTTATACAGAAACTACATGACTGCTTGTTTTTAATGTTAACATCCATTTTGAATCATCAAACTGTATATCTTCCTTTTCCCTGAATATGTCATTTTATGTAAAATTTTATTATGCTTCTGAGGATGCTTTATTGGTGAATTGCCTTAAATCTATCTAGAAAGAACTTTTTAAGGGCTTTTTTTTCATGTGCCCTAAGGACTACATGATGAGTTTTGTATTGCTTTATTCATCTAATGGTTAGTTTGACTTGTCATAGATAAACAAAAGGGTAAATGTCTAGAATATATCAAACATTGTTTTATTTTGAAAAGTGCACTCTAGCTGAACACATTCATACCCAGTTTTCTGTAAGTGTTCTCCTGATAAAAATGTAGACCTATGTTTGACAGCTTTTTAATAAAATTCAAACAATATAAATAAAATTAATTCAGTATAATAAAGAGTAAGTCTAGTTATTGATTTCTTCGTAAAATAAAAAATAAAATGTAAATAAAACACATGAAGGAGGAATAAAACACATGAAGGAGGAATTTAAGAAAAAGTAGCACAATTAGAAGCTTAGAGGCATGGGCTATCTGCATAGATGGGGACAGGGAAAAAGACAGGTAGAAATACAGCAAGATTTACATGCAATTTCAGCATCCACGGAGTTTCCCCAGGCAGGTTTCATTGTCCTTGAAAGCCTTCATTTTGGCAGTGGCACCAATAAATGGGGTCATGTCCAAACACAGAAAATAACTAAAATCACCACTGATGAGTGTTTCAAGTAGAGCCATATACACACACCATAAAGCCAAGAAAAGTTACATAAGGCAGAAGCCCATGCTATCAAGTCACCAGTAATAGTGAGTTAATGGATCTGTCAGCTTCAGGTTCTCTGACAGGTAAAGTTATAGTTATTTATGCCTTTCAGAAAAATTTGGAGACATAAAACAAGAGTTTCTGGGGTGCTATTTCTAGAATGTTCTATGTTTTCAATTAGCAATGTATTAATAAATATTGATAAAATCAAATAATAAAAATTAATTAAACTAGTCTAATTGCTTCACTTTAATAAGAGAAGACAAGGTTTTATAGATCCAGTATTAAAATCTTATTCTTTCACATATTTCGCTTTAAAGTTATTCTGGGAGCATCAGCCAGAAAAAAAACTAGCACTCACAGCCAAAGAAAAGTGGCACTACCTGCTCTGAGCAGGGGCTCACAGCCCCTTCTCTCTGCTGCCTTCCAGATTTATAATCTTCAAAAGCATCAGCTTCTTGATTTTCAATCTGATGGGATTTAGCTTGATTCAAACCCCAGCTGTGTCCTATCCCTCCCTGCTAAGGGCATTTCATCAGAGACTGTGTTTTCTCTCCCAGAAAACACTAGTTCGAGGTGCTTGAGCCAAAGCTCTGATCACAGGATCTGACTTACACTGAAGACATAAAAATGGTGTTCTTGGGGGTCATTAGATCCTACTGCTTCTCAAAGACAGAAACGATGGTTGGTTTCACTGGCTATTTCCAGTTTAAAAGTCAAGAGTGAATGTATTCTAGAATAATCCTAGGAGTTAGATTTTATCAAACTGATCAATAGTTGTCACCAAGAAGACCTGAAAAACAATGTCTGCCTGTGACACTTGACTCAGGTGCAAATATAGGTATTAGAGATGCAAATATAAAATAATTCAAAACTCCCATTCTCTGTGTTTCAAATTTAATTCAAGAAAAGCGTCACTTAAACATCAATTTATAGTTTAGTAAAAAATCAACATCTCTCACTTCAACCTTTTTTTTCCTCTATTAAGAGCTTCTGTTTAACTGCTCATTTAAAGTGTAAGGTTGCAGACAGCATCAATCGCTGAAACAGAAAACTCTGTGTCTTAGACAGAAACTATTTTTTTAATTTTTTAATTTTTTTTATTTTGATGAAAGTGGATTACATATCTTTTACAGTCATATTTTAGGTACATATTAACATTGAATCAGGGGAATTCCCACCAGCAAAGTTGTCCTCCCTCCACCCCTGTTCCCAGCTTGCATCCCATATCCCCTACCCTTACCCCCACTACAACTGTGTTACTATAGGATTCAGCACCTCTAAATTGAGATGTTCTAAAAAGGTTTTTTTTTTCAATCTTATTGGCTAAAAACATAAATGCGTTGAATTTAGTGCAGACATTAGCAAGATTCAGTTGTTGATAGAACCAAATACATTTTATCTGGAGGTCTCAGGTGAACTTTGCGATGAAAGCAACATTTTTAACTTTCAGTCAATAAGACTTAACAGAAAAAAAAAGTGAAAGCAAACTAGAGTGAGGAAATAACATGGAGAGAGTGGTGAAAGACCAAGAAACTTTTACAGGCAAAAGAAATGCAATTAAAGTTATAAATTATAAAAATTACATAAAAACTAAATATGAGTATCTTGAAGCCAGAGTGGTGGCACAAGCAGTAGGATATTTGCCTTGCATACGCTTACCTAGGACAACCACAGTTTGATCCCCCAGCATCCCATATGGTCCCCCAAACCAGGAGCAATTTAGCCAGGAGTAATCACTGAGCATCACCAAATGTGGTCCAAAAACCAAAACAAAAACAAAAAAAAAACAAAAATAAAAACTAAGGATGAGTATCTAAATCACCAGTAGGTAGAAAACACAATTATTTACTATATCTAGTATATTTTATTAATAATATAATTATTCAAAAGTATAGTAATGATAGTGTACTTTTAGAAGCAGTTTACATTTTTGGCCAGGGCTTTTTGGACCGCACCCAGAGGTGCTCAGGGGTTACTCCTGGCTCTGTGCTCAGAAACCACTCCAGGCAGGCTTGCAAAACCATAAGGGATGCCAGGAATCGAACCCAAGTCTGTCCCAGATGGGCTGCATTCAAGGCTAATGCCCTACCACTGTTCTATCTCTCCAGCCTCCATTTTACTTTCAATGAACAAAACATTTCAATTTCTTAGAATCTTGTATAGAGAGAGAATACACAAGTCCAAACCAGTCTTTCCCTGAAAAATCAAGCTAGTTTATTGTTTCCTGCTTAACTCACATCCAGAATATGCTAAAACCATAGCGAAGTTCACCTGACACTTCCAGGTATCCAGGGAAGTTACCTTTTTTTCGTACTCATACATAAAGCTTCTTAGAAAAAGTATTTATTTCATCTCCTATATATTACAAGTCTGACTTTACTTAGTATGTGCCATATGTCAGGATCATCATGCCATAGCTTGTAATTGAAAGCCATATGATCATTCTCCTCATCCAATTAGGAAACAAAGGATCCAATTAAGAAAAATTAGAAAAGCTGTTAAAAGGGAACAATCACTTGCCAATGGTGCTGTCCTTACAGTTTAACACAGCTAGAATTTGACCTGTACTCTTTTCCACATTTTTTTTTTTGAGAATTATAAGTTAATCACCCTGTCAATTCCTAATTAAAAGGACCTGCAAAGACTGTCACTGAGTGTTCTGGGTCAAGCTTCTCTGTTGTCAAAATGAGAAATAAAACCTATACAATATCAACTTCCCCCTGGGAAACAAATTTTTCAAGAGAAGAAGAAATCTATGCAATCTCACCAGGCATAATAATCAAACTATTTTCTCAATTAAAACAATCCATCTAAGTAGTGGAAAGATATTATAAGGGGTTAAAATACATGTTTTGCATAAGGGTGATTCAGTTCAACCCCGAGCACCACATAGTCCCCTGAGCATTACTTGGGGGCAGCCTGGAGACCCCTTGAGCACTACTGGGTGACCCAAATAATACCAGACTCCTTAAGGGCCCTATCATCAAACACAACCCCATGGGCCTAAAATCACAGAGGGGCTCCCAGTTTTAAATCCCACTTACCTCACCAAAAAAAAATAGATGGATTTTTCTTTCCTTTCTTTAAACTGATGGCTGTGAGTTCAAGTGCTTACTGGACCAGAAAAGTAAAACTTATTAATAGAATGTGGGCAACAGGAGTGTGAGTTTAGGGCTCTGACTCTTAAAAATAGGAATCACCTGGTATGGAATGCCAGAGATGAGGTCTTGGTGTTGTCTAATAACTTGGCAGACTCAGGATCTATGGATCCTGTACTAGAAGCTATTCATTTCCGCATTCCCTCCCCTGTTTTAAGACTCACCACCTTGAAGCACAAGTAATAAATCCTCACTTATCTACCTGCCTTTGTTAAAAAGGGGAAGGGGTTTGGTTGGTTTTTTTTTTTTCCCCTGCTTTAGCAGTCTCCTCCCATAACCTGGGAGCTCCTCCACTGTACTTTCCCATCCTTTCTTTTCCCTAACAAAGTCTTTTGTTGAACTTGACCTTTAGTGTATTCTGACCCCTTGATTTCTATTTTGATTACTTAAGGACAAGATCCTGAACATCTGTGCCCACAAGAACATTTTGTGAAAGCCAATAAGGAGTTTGCCATCTTTGTCATGATAATCCACCAAAGTAAACCTGAGTGAATTTGTCTCTCTCTTAGGCCTTTTTTTCATGCTGTCTTGCTAAGCACAGCAGGAAGCAGCTCCTACTGGAACTTACACTTACTGACCATCTGTCTGCTCTCTTCTACTGACCACTTATCTGGCAGCTGTGATAAAGGTGGGGCTAGAGAATAGATGATCTTGCCCAAGGCAGTACCTTGGAAATGTGAAGCTCTCTGTCTCCTAAAGCCCCATCTGGGTGTTTAGTCACTGGCAAAAAGGTCGGTTAAATCCTCACTCTGAGACAAAGTTTTTTCTGATTCTTTTCAATCTCTGGGTGTAAAATAAAGGTTTTTAGGACCATTTGAAGAATGGTAAGGGCATTCCTGAAGGCATTCCTAAAGGCCCTTAGGGTACCTCATGAGAAACCTGGAGCCCTGGATGGGTAGACACTACTTCATCTCTCTTTTCTTCAGCCTGAGTTACCCTTCTGGTCTCTAAGTCCAGTCACTCAGTAATGGCTTGATGCTCTGGCCTCTGCTGAATCAATTCTATTTCCTGCTATACTGTGTTTTTTAGTTAAAGCCTTGTGCCAAATTTGGGACTGTCACCACAATATACAGGACATTCTCCAGTCATATAAAAGCTATAAGGATGGCTGTTGGTCTCAAGACAAGAATGTTAGGCTTAGACAAATCAATTCCAAGAATCCTCTTTTCAGTTGTTATAGGAATGTTGTCTAGAGTGACCTTGCTTCCCTTCCTGTGCCTTGTTTTCTCTCCCTTCCCCTTTCTCTGGCCTCTGAGATTAGGCAGAGCCACCATACCCTAGGTGAGTGCCCCTCAGATCTCTTCTCCTACCACATCAATATCAGGAATGGGAGAGAGAGGGATGGTCATGAGGAATATAGTTTAGAGAAAACATGATATATCAGCCTTAGGAAGGAGGTTGCCCCACAGAACTGCCCTGAGCCAACCGAAGCCAACCTGTTCAGACATTCTGGGAAGGCATGGGTGCTACAAGGCAGCATTCTTTTTTTTTTTTTTTTTTTTTTCACAAGGCAGCAATCTTAGACAAGGTTGGAAGAAGCCGTTCATATGGTGGAATTCATGAGGGGGGAGGTGGTAGTAATAGGAAGGCCTCTTTGAGCTCTCCTCCCTGACCTTCTCTTGAAAGATCAAGTTTAACTCAAAGGCTTAAATCAAATGTCTTACATGTGGAGAGGGGGGAGAATAATCAGAATCCATCCCCTTTCATTTTTTTCTTTTTAAACACTTTTATTACAAATATGATTGTTGTTGGGTTTCAGTCATGTAAAGAACACCCCTCTTCACCAGTGCAACATTCCCATCCCCTTTCTAAGTTTCTTCAGTAGATTAACTCTTCCTACTTTACCCAGGTTCTGCCATGATTTACACTTTTTTTATACTTCATTTCTAAAGTAGGAATCAGATCATCTGTGTACCCTTCTTAAATGGTTTAAAAAATAGGGGGTTCTGCTCCCCTCTACCCCACAACATAAGAATTTGGCCAACATTACTCTTCTAGGCAATTCTCAAGTGACTCACTACACTCCATGTTATCATAAGGAAATGTCCCTTGATGGAATCTGTCTCCCTGAGGGACAAGCAGTTCTGCAGCCAGAAACTTCATGAACCTGTCCCTTAAGGTAAAGGGCCTCTAAGGAACCAGTGCCGGTGGGGGAAGTGATAGACAAAAGAACAGCAGGACAGAATTAGGGATATAGCCCTTACATAAAAGAACCACTTGGTATGGAAGATCACAGGAAGGTCTAATTGGTGTCTTATAGATAACCTGGATGACCCAGGCCCTGATGGATTCCCACACCAAAAACTAATCCTTATCAGCATCCCCTCCCCTGTTTTAATGGTTCACATTCTTGAAGCATAATAAAGAAATACCCATCTATCCATCCTTGTTAAATGTTATAAAAGGAGAGGGTTTAACCTTGCTTAGAATTCTACTTTGAGACCTCTTCCTTAATCTGAGAGCTTCCCTGATTTGCTCTCCCTTTGTTTCCCAAAAAGTTTTTTTTATTGAATTCTGCTATTTGCTCTCTCCATTAATATTGAATTTCCAATTTGACTTTGATTGAAGACCAGAATCTAAACATCTGTGATACTACGATAATATGAATGAAGAGGAGCAGGTAAAAGTTTTCATAGGTTCAACACTTGGGCCAACCCCAAAGTTCAGTCCCTAGACAAAGAAGGTTTTTTTTTCCCAGTTTAATTTGATGTTGCTATTGTAGGAATGGGACACAAGGTTGACAGACCCTCGGATCTTCCATAAAAAAAGAAATCAGACTTAAGCAAAACTCCAAGGTCACTTAATAAAACACATCTGAACAAAAACCCCGACAAAGACCTCCATATTTGTGAACACCATGTTAAAGCTTTTGATTTCACCAAGTCTGCTCACTATAATGGCAGTGCATGAAACATACTTATGGAAGTATGTAAATGAGCAGAGAAGAGCAGAAAGTGTAGGAAAGATGTTCCAAAACAAATGGCCTACTATATCTGGTCTGCTATTCAATCCCAAAATAGAAAACTCTCCCCATGATTTACCTTTTACAACATTATAATGCAGTGTTTTTCAACCAGGGGTCATTTGGCTCCCTATATTCTGAGCATTCAGAATATTCCAAAGTGATTCAGGTGAAAATAATGTAAATGAAAGTTGAGGTGAGGGGAACAGCACAAAACTAGAGGGCCAGGAAGAATGGAGAAAGGACTACAAAATGGAAACAAAGTTGGAAGTCCAGAAAAAGTTGCAGTGTTGGTCTCATGCAACAGTCCCCAAATTACAACTCGTGGGTCACATGAGGTCCATGGAACACATTATATTCAGCCCATCTGGTGTTTTTGCCACCACTGCTTGTCCTGCTTAGCTGCTGACTCATCCTGGGCCCACAGTACACATGTGTGGGATGTGCACTGCACTCTCCAACTCCCCTCCTTCTATCAACTCCTCCCTCAATCTAAAACAAGGATCCTCCAAACCCTCAAAAGTAGGCTCAGAGTTCCCACTGAAATACTGGTAAGTTTATTGATTTAACTTTACTTGTTCTTCATTTTAAATATTGTGTTTGTTTTCTCATTTTGCTTTTTTACTTCAAAATAAAGTATGGACAGTGTGCATAGGAATTTATTCATAGATTTTTTTTAACTATAGTCTGAGGAACAGTGAACTGTCCCCCTATATTGTTTGTTTTTTTTTTTTGTTTTTTGTTTTGGGGTCACACCCGGCAGCGTTCAGGGGTTACTCCTGGCTCTACGCTCAGAAATTGCTCCTGGCAGGCTCGGGGGACCATATTGGAGGCCGGGATTCGAACCACTATCCTTCTACATGCAGGGCAAATGCCTTACTTCCATGCCATCTCTCCGGCCCAAACTGGCCCCCTTTTTAAAAAGTTTGAGGACCCCTGGTCTAGTGGAAGGAAATTGAAACAGGGTCTACTCCAGGAACCTAGAAGTTGTCTCTAATGGCTTATAGATATTAGGTGTCTCGTTTACTGACTTCACAATTAACTGTATGAGCTTTCACTGAAGATCAAGACCAGTCTCTAAAAAGCTCAGCTGGCACACTAAGAACATTTATATTGAATCTATAGCCAACTTGGATTCCCTGCAGGTTGTTTAGTATGGAAGTGAATTTAATAGAACTTGAAAGGTAACTCCTGATAACACTTTGTAATGGAGTTTGAAGCAGAGAGAAATTATAGGCCACGTTGTTACAAAGTTGATTGCCATCATACTAATGAAGCAAGTCTCAACTGAGACAGTGGCAACAAACATGGAGATCAATATTATGTGTTCTGAACATAGAAACTTTACCCAATGCCTCTTAATTGCAGTTGTTAGGGCACAAAGCAGTTTGTTGTTGTAAAGTTCTAGAGCAAATTCAATTCCAGCTGACTTGCTGGTGGTTGATGCTGGCCTTTTGACAATGATCTGGCACTTCAAGTCTCTCTCAAATTTTTGACTAAATAATACTAAATCAAATGAGCATACCTGAAGTCATCTTCTCTTTCCAGCATCATTTCCAGAGGATCATAAGTCACCTTATTCTTACCTGTCTCTGACTTCCTCTGATTAATTTTCTCTCTGGATATTCTTCTACCCAGAGGACCACCAGTATAAACTAATCTTTAAAAAAATCAAAGACTAATTTTGATTTCTAACATTTATTGAACGCTCACTATATGCCAGGAACTGCACTTCCCATGTACTGTTTTATTTGTAACCTTCACAACTCTTTGGATGGAGTTATTGTTATCCTGATTTATATTTAAAGAAATTAAAGAGAATGAGTTACCCAAATTCACAAAGTTAGTGTTAAATCAATATTTGATGCTAATTAATATGGCTCTAGAGGCCCCTGACTTAACCACCATAACATATGGTTGCTTGGTTAGAAGAAGGAATTGAAGAAATATAAGCACATAAACATCCAAAATATTTATACTCCATATGTAAATACCTGGTTTCTCTGCTGTTAAAACACCTGACGGGAATTTCACGTGCATTCAGATTTTTCTTGCAAGAGTGATTTTACATAGTTCTCTAAAGATATATATAGGGAACCTTTAAAGGGTTGGATTTCATTTGTTATTGCTATCATAATTTTAATACTTATGGTACCATTTTTTTCTACATGTTTGCAGATGCTATATTGACAAATATACTGCATTAGAAGGGGACAGACTGAGAGCTTCTTTGCTAATATCTGTAAATGTAACTGAGTGACTTCTCAATGTTATTTAATATCATCCTATATGGGATCATATTTGTCAATTCCCACTTATCATCTATCAAATCAGACTGTCTAATATCAAAGTAAAATTAAATCCAGTCCTTTAGGGGTCCTGTGCAAGATGAAAAAAAAAAAACGGGTCCCCAGCAGTCTTCCTCTTACGTATAATTGAAAAAGAGGCAAGAATCAAAACATGCTGTGTCGCATGCTGCCGGAGAATGATCCTGAATCATCCAAATGATGAGATACAGTGAACATACTCTACAAAAAAAAAAAAATACATAACAATTTTCTGTGGTAGTGTTGTCAAAAATGAGAACATTTGGCTGTCTTGGTGATAGACCTGGCAGTAGGCTACACACAGAGAAAACACACTCACAAACACACATATACATACTTAGAGGCTTATCCAGCTGATTTTTGCTATCTTGTGCTTTATATGAAGCATGTAGTAGTCACAAAATTCTAAGGGTATCAGCTGGATTCTATAGAACACTCCTCATTCAATTAGGAGTGCTAAGAAAGCAGAAAGGGAACATGGTTATACTATGCCCAGGCTGGTGCTCAGTATTGGATGAGAAATCCAAGATTAAAAGCATAAAATATAAGCAACATTAAATATAAGTATTACTTTTCAGACTTTTATTAACTAGTCAAGTTAAATGTAGACTATTTTTATATTTATCTGACTCCTAGTACCACCTATAAAAATATTACCAAGGGCCCGGAGAGAGCACAGCGGTGTTTGCCTTGCAAGCAGTCGATCAAGGACCAAAGGTGGTTGGTTCGAATCCTGATGTCCCATATGGTCCCCTGTGCCTGCCAGGAGCTATTTCTGAGCAGAGAGCCAGGAGTAACCCCGGAGCACCGCCGGGTGTGGCCAAAAAAACAAAAAAACAAAAAAAAATTACCAAACAGATACTTTCATCTACCTGTTTAGAAATTTATTAAATCCCCCCCCCCGAAAAATGATTTTTTGATGAAACTCAATAGCAGAAATGGATATTCACCTATTTAACACATGCAAAACTAACAGCAAATACAGACAATCTGCTTGGATCTGGCAATGGATCTAGAAGAGTTCAAGCATTGTTACACCCAGCAGCACTTTCTATTAGCTTCCTTGCCATGATACCTGTTGGATAAATGCTCCAAAGCATAGATTTCTGACCAATGTATGAAAAGCTAAGAAGTCTGGCAAATATAAAACTCTGGCCTAAAAAAAAAATCCTCACTTCCCTTTGGCACCATCTAAGGCTAAGCTGATAAGTTTACTTGACACACACATATACATGCACACGTTTTAAGAGCAGGACTTGCGCTCACCATTCTCACATTATGAGCTAAATGTGTTTGAAGTCCATATTGTACAGCTTACATGAAGATGTGTGCATTTTCCACATCATTTGGTGACATTTTACACAGTGGAATTTCTGCTCTTTCTTGCAAGATCCTACTTTTTTTTTTCTCCCCGCAAAAATATTCTACCAAAGGGATTTCCTATAGCATTTCAACCCTTGGCTCCAATTCTTTTCTTCTACAGCCACCGTATTTCTTTGCCATGATGTACTCAATGGTCTATTTCAAGCCTCCAGACTAAAAAGACAGAGGTGTTAATGGCTTAGACTAGGAAGGAGGTGTAGGATGGATGGGGCTGGTTAAAATGGCGGTGAAAGGTCAACTTAAAGACGAAGGTAAATGTGGTTCTCCTCTGTATGTCCTGTTTCTTCAGTGTCCTCACCAGTTGAGGTGAAAAGCAGTTTTCCTGAGAGAGGGGTGAAGAAAACAATTGAAGCCAAAATATGCTTGAGTTAACTATTTTTCTAGCTATCATTCGTAAGGTCACAGTCACTAAAACTGGAAACTTAAAAATGACTTCAAAAAGGCAAATGCTAACTAGATTTCACACTGGATTTCATTTTACTTGGCATTACAGAAAGAATGCAGGTATTAAATAGACTGCTTCCTGTATACAATAAGGTTAATTAGTAGTGAGGGACTGAAAATCAGTGTAGACATAACTCTTTGCGACAGGTATCAAAAATAATTCCCTGATCCCTACAGACCCCAGCTGCATTGAAAGAGGAGCAATATAAAAGGTTCCTTACGCCTCAAATTTTCAAACATTCTCCAGGTGTCCACAGCACTAGTTAAATAGGCCCTGAGCCTCCTGCTCAAGTTCTGGCTCTCCATACTCTACTCCTTGCTCTAATGTAAAGGTACAGCTATTCTCACTGAATTTTGACGCTCAGCATAAAGGCTCTTCGTACAAAGCATTGGGATTGCAAACGAGACAGGCAGGAGAACAAAAAGAATATATTGCGGCCTGAATGGGACTTCCCTAAGCTCCTTATCAATAAGGTTAATAAGGGTCTATGCAATTTACTGATCACTAAGATGGAACAACCCTCCTCGCACTCCAAATCTCCACATTGGTTCTGGCTTTTAATGCTTTTCACAGCCAATCACATAAAAAGCCCCTTTGCCTGCACCCCAGAGAATAAACTCAGATTCACTATTCTGTCCTCTATAAAATCACTGGTTCATTATTCTACTTCTACCTGCCCTAGCTAAGCAGATTAACAGTTATTTCCTAGAATTTGATCTTTGAGTTTCTTTGTAATTGAAGCTGGAGTACTCAGATATTTAAAAAAAAAATTGTATTTCTGAAAAAGAAAAGGATTTCTTTTTTCTCTGGTTTAATTTTGTTATCCTCAATCATAGGCATGATATAAAAAATTTCCAAACTTCTATCTCCTCTATAAAATACATGTCATATCAAAAAGGTGACAAGAGGGGGGAAAAGTAATTAGTGAGTTCACAGAGTTCAGTAGAAAAGTTAAAATGGAGTAACACATTACTTTTTATGTTAAGATTTCACAAGACAAATCTTGCCTGTGTTTTAATTGCATGTGACCCTGGCAGTCCTACTCTGAAATGAAGTGCCGTAAAATTAAAGATGACAGACGCTCAAAACAAGTCTTGTGATCTTGATTAGACTACAAAGACCACTCTCTCTCTCTCTCCCTCTCTCTCACTGTATCTCTCTCTCTCTCTCTGCTGCAACTCAGATATCATAGACTGTTTTATTTGGGGAATTGCTTCATTAATGCTTTCTTTGACTAGACATGTTTATATTTAAAAAAAATACTGAATATGGTGATATCTTGCATACCTAAATAATTCCCCAAATGCAAGTTATAAATGAGAAGTGTTGAAATAACCCTAAGACCCAATACATCTAAAAATACTTACTACATATATATATATATATATACATATATATCTCTGAATGTGGATAGATATAGATACATATGCATTTATATAGTTATGAATAATTATATGCAAAATATATCAAGGATATATTTTTAATATATTACCTATTCCAGCCTTGGGATGTCAATTAATTCTGGTACTAGGGCAATGAATCTACATATTTCCTCGGCCATATAAAATTTCTCAGGTCAATAAGACTATAGAGAACTAGATAATGTCTTATTTTAAGGCTATTTCTGAGAAGTACTCTTTTTGGATTTTTTTTTTTTTTTGGGGTTTTGGTCTTTGGGTCACACCTGGAGTGCTCAGGGGTTACTCCTGGCTCTACACTCAGGAATCACTCCTGGCAGGTTTGGGGAACCATATGGGATGCCGGGATTCGAATCACCGTCCTTCTGCATGCAAGGCAATGCACTACTTCCATGCTCTCTCCGGCCCCAGAATTATAAAATTTTCAAGTATTTTTAGTCTGAGAACTGAATTGATTCACTTCTAAATTTTTAAGATTGTTGCCAGCTCATTCTAATAAAACATAAAAGATATATGGTATACCTCCTATTTCACCCCATTAAACAAAACCAAGAATTTGGATAAATAGTAAGTATTAACTAAAACATACTCCCTTCTCTATATATTTCTTTGAGGCAACTTAAACTGCCTACATGTTTTAAGCCCTCTAAGTCAAGTATTTTTCTTCATTATAAGTAAATCAAAAAATTTTTTTGTTTTTTTTTTGGGCCACGCCCATTTGATGCTCAGGGGTTACTCCTGGCTAAGTGCTCAGAAATTGCCCCTGGCTTGGGGGGACCATATGGGATGCCAGAGGATAGAACCGTGGTCCTTCCTTGGCTAGCACTTGCAAGGCAGACACCTTACCTCTAGCACCACCTCGCAGGCCCCCAAATTTTTCATTTTTAATATTGCTACCTTTAAATTTTTGTGATTCTATTTGTCATGTTTAAATAACACTTTTCATTTATATATTTCACTTTAAGAAACAAAAGTTTGGCTGGTCCGATGGCAGTGGTTTATCAGAACTTATTAACATTAGCATCACAAAAGTTGGTATATAACCCCCCCACTGGCCAGAGAGATAGCATGGAGGTAAGGTGTTTGCCTTGCATGCAGGAGGTCAATGGTTCGAATCCTGGTATCCCATATGGTCCCCTGAGCCTGCCAGGAATGATTCCTGAGCTTAGAGCCAGGAGTAACCCCTGAGCGCTGCCAGGTGTGGCCCAAAAACAAACAAACAAATAACCCCCCCACTGCTCAATATCACTGGCTTAGAAAAAAAAAAGTTTTTGTACTTGCTAAATGTTACTAACAGAAATTAATGGATTCAGTCTAGACTCTGGTTTCAAGTATTTATTTATTTATTTATTTATTTATTTATTTATTTATTTATTTATTTATAGTTTTTGGGTCAGACCCAGCAACGCTCAGGGTTACTCCTAGCTCCATGCTCAGAAATCGCTCCTGGCAAGCTCGGGGGACCATATAGAGCGCCGGGATTTGAACAAATGACCTTCTGCATGAAAGACAAACGCCTTACCTCCATGCTATCTCTCCAGCCCCGTCAAGTATTTATTTTTAACGAATATTTGTGACACCAGAAAAATCTCTGAACAGATCTGTTCCAGTATCTTTAATTTTAAAATACACAGTGCAATTTCCTTTCTCCCTAATTGAACTGCTATCAAAGTCAAATATGGCAAAATATAAAATGGCTTTAAAAATTGTGACATTCTTCCTAATTGGAATATTAGTACAATTATTCTATCAATGGTCTTCAGTGTACATAAGATCCTTTTTTTTTTAATTTATAAGCCAAATGTTCATTACTTCTGTTTTCAAAAAGCCTGTATACTTACTTACCTGTAAGAAAAATTTTTCATCTCTGTAATTTCTCAGATCTGTCAAAAATTCCCAGGTGTGTGTGAGATATTGAGTTTGATATGAAAGATTTTTGTTGGCAAACATAATCTAAGATAAGATCAAAAGTACTGATTAGATGCTAATTGAGAATATTAGAAATCATGCTATGTTAAAAAAGAGAAATTATAGCTATTCCCTGTCACTCTTTTTCTGTATTTATCTACCTCTATACCTCTCTAGATCTATCATTTTCTATCTTTTTTTTTATCATATTCTCAAAGAGGCATGATTAGAAGCATACATGTTCTATATTCATTTTTAAGCTTATCATTGCTGTTGTCCTATGCCTAAATTAAACCTCAGAATGGATTTTTTCTTTTTGTGTTTTGGTCTACAGTGAGTCATACAGGGGTCTCAAACTCGCGGTCCACGGGCCGCAAACGGCCCTCCATACAACATTTTGTGGCCCTGCCCTAGAGGAATCTTTTTTGTTTTGTTTTGTTTTAGTTGTTTGGGTCACCCCCCCCCCCCAATGTTCAAGGCTTACTACTGACTTTGCACTCAAGGATCACCCGGACTTTGCCTCCTACGGCCCACAGGTAAATTGAGTTTGAGACCCCTGGGCCACTGCTCACAAGTTACTCCTGGCTCTGCACTCAGGAATCACTCCTGTCACTGCTTACGAGAGAGACCATAAGGATGCTGGAAACAACTTGGGTCAATTACATTCAAATCAAATACCCTACCCAATGTATTATTATTCTAGATCCTCATGAGACTTTTACTGAATCACTAACCCTACTAAATCCTGACATTTCTCCATGATATTCTATCTGACTTTCTGCAAGAACAGACCAGTTTATGGAATTAGAAAATAGACCTAAAAGTGAATTCATACAAATCAAAAAATGATTGTACAATCATTAAAGTAATTCTATTTGTTATAAATGAAAAGAGTAAATAGGAATGCCTATGAAATTAAGATACTTGCCTGTTATTAAAATGGTGGCTAGCGAGTACTTTAAGAAAAAACCCAATAGCTATACTAACAGTCCATTCTCATAATGCTCACATTTAAACTGTGCCAGACACATGTCCTGTGTCTGCATGATTCTTCTACACCATTAGCTTCCTCAAATCAAAGGCAATGTCATTGCTTTTAATAGGATTACATAGAACCCAGTAGCAAGCAGGAAGACTATCTTCCTGAGTAACTGGCCAGTAATTTGGATGTTTAACTAAATGATTGGCTGCCAAATTGACAGGTCATCCACAAGGAACTAGCCACTATTCCATGAATTTTCATGACCAAGATCACAATGGTTCATTTGCATGTGTGAAATTCCGCTGTGAGGCTGGCTTTTGAACTGGTTAGCTCAGCCAAAGATGTGTTTCACAGTGCCATGCTTTAGTCCTCTAGAAATACCATTACATAAGGATAGCATAGATATTCCCAAACCCTTCTATTTAAACACAATATACTGTGGGATTACTAAGCACCAAAAAATGGCAATAACTGCACTGTAGAAAATAGAGACGTCAGAACACAAGACAACTGAGATTTAAAAAAAAAAAAAAAACCAGTATTTGAGTGGAGAGAGAAAATTGTAAAGATTTTAGATCTAAAGAAAAAGTTTGGGTTTACATGGGAATATTTCTAGGATATCTTCTTACACAATGTGTATTCAGAGACTATGGAGGCATCATTTTCATCAATACTAACTGTGAATGGTTCTCAATCACCCTTTATATATGATGTAACAGAACAGGCATGAACACAGAAAGCATAAGTTCTAAAAGACAAGGAAAGATTTTTTATTAAGGAATTTTGATCCAGTTGTACACAAAAAAAAAAGAATGAGGAAAATAATAAAATCATAATAGTACATTTGTTACTAATATACCTTGTTGAAATTACTCTTAAAAAGATTGGGGGGCCGGGTGATGGCGCTAGAGGTAAGGTGCCTGCCTTGTCTGCGCTAGCCTTGGACGGACCGCAGTTCGATCCCCCGGCGACCCATATGGTCCCCCAAGCCAGGAGCGACTTCTGAGCGCATAGCCAGAAGTAACCCCTGAGCATCACCGGGTGTGGCCCAAAAACAAAAACAAAAACAAAAAACAAAAAACAAAAAAGATTGGAGATACAGATGCCAGACATGAAACTGACACAGGTCCCAATAACAGCACCAGGAACCAGACATCACCCAGGGAAATTTCGAACACCAACCCAGCACCAAGTTGCACCAGTTATACCATGGCATCCTGACATGAGGAAATGGCAACAACTTGAGCTAGGAGAGGGCCACCCTATCTCACCATCTAGTGATATAAGACAACTGGGAGACATGTCATCCTTTCCAGGGGTCTCAAACTCAATTTACCTGTGGGCCGCAGGAGGTAAAGTCAGGGTGATTCTTGAGTGCAAAGTCAGTAGTAAGCCTTGAACATTGGGGGGTGTGACCCAAACAAATAAAACAAAACAAAACAAAAAAAGATTCCTCTAGGGCAGGGCCACAAAATGTTGTATGGAGGGCCGTTTGCGGCCCGCAGGCTGTGAGTTTGAGACCCCTGCAAGCAAAAACCAAATTGCTATTTACAGAAGACTGAACTTGACAAACACAGACTGAACAGAACCTAGCAAGGGACCAAAGAGGAAATTCCTTGACTACACCTCAGCTTCGGATTCACACAAAAACCATGATCTCTAATCCCAGAGGTCTGACTTTGACAACCGCAACTGAGCAGAACATCTGGAATCATGCTGAAAGACTATAATCTAGGCTCTGACCTAGAATTTGAGCAAAAACCAAGTCCACTAACCACAGAAGGCTGACTACAACAACAGTAATGAAACAGAAATCCTAGAACTGTTAAATTAAAAAAATGAAACATAGAAAACCCTCTCTCCTAATCTTCGCCCTATGACCTACACAAGATCTTCAGTTACAGAGGCGAGACGTCATCGGCAGCACCTGAGCAGAAAGTCTTCTGGCAACATATGAAGACCTTGGGTTGTGTAAAAGAGTGAGTATGAAACCTGTAGTTGTTCCCATGGCAATAAACTTCAAGGGCGGAGAAATTTTGTATCTCTTAGGCCAAGGGAATTCCCGTTCTAATTTCCCCAATGTTTACTGTGCCTATGCAAACAAAAACAAAAACAAAACAAAACAAAAAACCTTTTTGAAGAACTTGCTGGTCTATTTTTGTTGTTGTTTTGTTTTGTTTTTTCTTCTTTTCTTGTTTTTGCTCTCGTTTTTGTTTTTGTTTTGTTGTTGTTGTTTATGTGTTTCTTCATAGCAGATGGTTTTGGTTTATCTTTTTTTTCTTAATCTTTTTTGTACTTTTTTTTGTTACTCCCTTATTGGTTTTTGTTTCATTTTGGTTTGTTTTTGCCTTGTCTCATTTTATTTTGTTTTGTTACTTTTTTTCTTATTTCCCCTTTCTTCTTCCAAAGGAATACTTACAGCACCTAGACAGACTCGTCCCATATCCCTTCTTATATCTCAAATAGAACCACATAAGCAGTATATTTGGAGGGAGAAAAATGGATGGCACCAAGACCAAGTCATATGTCCACTTGGTGAAAATAAAAAATGATCAGACTTGAACACAAAATCCAAAGTCAATGACAACAGAAATGATACCCAATTTACATCAAGCTTTACATGGGGGAACAGCTACACTAGCATTACAGAGGGTAGAGGAGTGGGAAGAGGGATACATGCTGGGAACAGAAGTGGAGGGAGGACAAAACTGGTGGTGGGAATGCCCCTCATTCATTACTACTATGTACCTTAACTATTACTGTGAAAGATTTGTAATTCACTTTGCCCACAATAAAAAAAAAAGATTGGGAGATAGTCATAATGTAATAAATTACTTCAAGAATGAGCAAATTTAAGATTAGAAAGGTTATGTCATTAAATAGAAAATAAAGCTTGGAAGTTCTTGTGAATCATGTAGCCCATCTGTAGACAAGTGTTTCTTAGTTCATCAATTCTAAAAGTATATGATCTCCAAAATATATTTACTGCAGCACATAATACAAATATGCTCCTTAGCATATACAATTAAATTAGTAAGCAAGAGAACATTGATAGTATAGTAAATTTAAAATGTATTGTGATCAAAGATAGCTTAAATGGATGAATAGATGTTTTGCTTGTGGGAGGTCTGGAGTCAATCTCTTTACCACATGTACTACCAAGTACTGCCTGGGAGGAATTCCCAGTACAGAACTAGAAGAGCCCACAATGACCTCTAAATGTGAGCATAACTCACCTGTCAAAAATGTGCTAAGTATTTGCAATATTAAAAAATTTAGTAAGTTAAAACTAAAGTATCATACAATCACTGCTGCATATACTCTAATATATAATGTATACACAAACAAAAAATAGCATCATTATCTTAGGGTTTTAAAAGTCTCAATAATAAACTTCTCCCATTGTACCTATCATAACATCATGTGTTGTCTTTGAGCTACTATTTTAATAATTTTCATAAGTTAAAAAAGCACAGTTAATCAAATTTTCAGTTTAACAATCATAATAAAGACTATATATGGTTATTTATACAGATTCTAAAATCTGAGAAATTTTAAATAATTACATGCTAGCCAAGAGCAAGAAGAAATCAGAAAGGCTCTATAAAGTCAATAACTCTTTTCTTTTTACTTATAGGTTCTTTTTTTTTATTGTGACTGAAGTCCACTACACAGAATTATTTACAGTACATTGTGACAATGAATGAAGGGCATTCCCACCACCAATGTTGTCCTTCCTCCACTCCTGTTCCCAGCATGTCTCCCACATATTCCTCCTTTACCCCCCAGAATTCTAGTGCAACTGGTCTCCACCTTACAGCTTGTTACAGGTTGGGTATCTATTCTGTTTGGTGTTCCAGTCTGGTCATTTCTTATTTACACTACATGTTCATATGACTGGTCCTGGTATCATTCTTTTCCCCCTCAATTTATGAGGCTAAATGATTCAAGTTAGGCTATTCTGTTGTAGATAAAAAGGTTAAGGAAAAGGAAGAAAAAATTTGGTATCAACTACTAAAAAAGAAAAAAAAATCACCGAAAAATATCCACAAAAGTGAAAAAGAAAGAAAAAAGTGGGAAAAAAGAGAAGGAAAATAATATCAAAAAACAAACAAAAAATAAAACAAAACAAAACCAGAAAAAGTGCTGCAGTGGCAGAGTTTGGTGTTACCCCACCATTTTTTTGGTATAGGCACAGAAAGTATTGAGGAAGGAAGAAAATTCCCGTGGCCTAAGAGATTCAGGGTTTCTCCACTCTTGAAGCATATTGTCAACCACTAGCTCTATACCTTCTCATTGCCATATCTCAGAGTTTGTTTGGGTTTTTTTTTTCTTTTTTGTGGTGTGAGGAACCTTTCCTCTTGGTGTGGATGAGAAAATAAGGCCACTGTAGCAAGCAATCTTGGTATTTGTGCAGGTCCTAGGACAAGGTCTAGGATAGTCTTTAAGGTTCTAGACTGAGGTACTGTTCCAACATTGTTGGTGTGTTCAGTTTTCTGTATCATGTGCTTCATGTTTTTGCTCATTCCCTAAGCCGAAGTCTAGGAAATTATGGTTCCAAAGGTTCTGCTCAGTCTCTATTGTCAGAATTGGGCCTCTGTACTAAGAAATCTTGATTTTTGTAAGAGACCTGGGCTATAGCCTAGGGTAGGGTTTTCCTTAATGGTCTCAAGATACGTTCTGCCCAGTCACAGTTGTCAAAGTCAGTTTTTTGTAGTTAGCGCTCTTATTTTCCATAGTTCAAAGGACAATACATCTTCTGATTTCCACTTAGTGTTAGGTGATGTGATAGGACCTCCTGGTCTTCGGTAAAGTTGTCATTTCCACCATATGTTTTTGTATAGGCACAGTAAATAAGGGGAAATCATGGACTCAGACACAAGATCTTATTTTTTAAGAATAAGAACTCACACTTTTTATACAAGGGTGTCTCCCATCCTGGACATATGTCATGTGGATACAACTCAGTCTCCACGAGATTGGACAGTGTTAGCTCATTCTCAAATCCCAGATCCCAGACGTAGAACTGAAACAACCCCCTGCAACAACACCAGGAACTAAGCTCTGTTGGGAGATATACTTGTGCCAGTGTTAATATGACAACGAGGACAGCGAGAAAGTCAATAACTCTTAAAGAAAGGCAGTTCATAATGAAACCAAGTCATTAGGCAAGGGTGTAAAATAAATAGTGACCCTGAGACAAAGTGCAGAAAGATACATTTGGGGAGTAAGTCCTACTTGTGGACACTGGGGAGTTCCAAAATAGGAGGAAACCGAAATATAACTATCTTTTCTTCATTTAGGGATCACTTATTAAATCTAGAACTTGGGGCTTGGAATTAAATCACAAAGTTCTGTGTTTGATCTTCAGTACCACATGACTCCAGAAACACCGCTAGGTGCACCTCCCTAGTAATAAACATATAAATGCATTATTAATTCCAAAGTGTAAGTAGACTAGAATAGCCTTATATGCTAACTTTTCTAAAATTCTAAAATATAGAATACCAAATCTGTCCTTTAAAATAGAGACCCAGGTCTCAAGTCAGCTTCACATTGGAATTTCACACATGAGAAGATTTTGGAAGCTCTGAAATGCCAAATAAAAGAATTGCATTTTATCCTATAAGCAGTGGTGGTAAAGTTTTAAGCTGATAGGATGTGGCAGGGGCTAGGATGGAGTGAAGAGTTTGGAGTAGGGAGCTGACTGGTAGGGCATTTTGGTTGAAGGGGTAGAGAGTAATAAAAGCAAAGAATATTTTAACAAAATAAATCAGATAGATCTAGGAAAGTGGATTGGAACAGAAACAATTGTGTCTCTTTTCATATTCACTTTTTCTTGTCCTTTCCCACGGGACTCAGTTATTCATGGGGGCGAAGGGAACCAAGCCTGAATAAGAAAGGGTGAGAAAAAGGAGAGCGAGACAAAGCAAAAGGAATCTTGTCAAGGTCCAAATTTTATTGTGCTGTGACAGTTCTTTTAAAAGCGGTTTTCAAATGGGAGGGGGAAAACAGGAGTAAAAGGCAAACAGTCATACAGGAAACAGGGTACATCTTTTATCTTTACAAGCTAGTGCTCAGTAAATCCTAACAGAGATTCTTTCATAACTGTCAAAACCAGTCTCTGATACAGATGGACAGATGTCAGCATACTTCCTGGGACGCTTAACCAAAAGTGGTTGTTATTCCTTCTTAAAGCCCGGGGCAAATGCCACAAGTCACATATTCAAGCCACATAAGGTATGAAGAATGCTGGCAGCCATTTTGTGTGTCTGTCCTCTGAGATTTTCTCTTTGAAAATTCTATCAATCTTAATTAGAATTATAAACTGCTGGAGAAGAAAAATAAATGTATTCATTTCTTGTACATTTCTGAGACAAGACAAACGCATTAAAAAGGTGTCATTCACTACAATCAAGTAGGTTTCATTCCAGGAATGCAAGGGTGGTTTAACATATGTAAACATAATACACAACATCAACAACAAGAAAAATAAAAATCACATGATCAGATCAATAGATGCAGAGAAAGCATTTGATAAGATCCAACACCCATTCTTGATAAAAACTCTCAGCAAGATGGGAATAAAAGGAACCTTTCTCAATATAGTTAATGCCATCTATCACAAGCCAAAGGCAAATATTATTCTCAATGGAGAAAACTAAAAGCCTTCCCTCTTAATTCTGGTACAAGATGAGGCTGTTCTCTCTCCACAACTCCTATTCAGCATAGCACTGGAAGTACTCGCTATAGCGATCAGGCAAGGAAATTATCAAGGGAATCCAGATAGGAAAGGAAGAAGTCAAGCTCTCACTGTTTGCAGATGACATGATGCTCTACTTAGAAAACCCTAACAACTCTACCAAAAAGTTTCTAGAAACAATAGATGCATACAGCAATGTGCCAGGCTACAAAATTAACACACAAAAATCAATGGCCTTTTTATACACCAATAATTATAGGAAGAAATGGGCATTAAGAAAACAACCCCACTCACATTAGTGCCCCACAAACTCAAATATCTTGAGGCCAACTTGACTAAAGACATGAAGGACCTATACAAAGAAAACTATAAAACCCTGCTCCAAAAAATGAGAGGACATTTGGAAATGGAAACACATACCCTGCTCATGGATTGGCAGGATTAACATAATTAAAATGACAACACTCCCCAAAGTATTGTACAGCTTTAATGTGATCCCTCTAAAGATACCCATGACATTCTTCAAAGAAGTGGATCATGCACTTTTGAAATATTTGGAACAATAAACACCCATGAATAGCTAAAGCAATTCTTGAGAAAAGGAATATGGGAGTCAATACTTTCTCCAATTATAAACTGTATTACAAAACAATAGTTATCAAAACAGCATGGTATTGGAATAAAGACAGACCCTCAAATCAATGGAATAGGCTTGAGTACTCAGAGAATACCCCCCAGAAATACAATCATCTAATTTTTGATAAAGGAGCAAGAAATCATAAATAAAGCAAGGAAAACCTCTTCAACAAGTGGTGTTGGCACAACTGGTTAGACACTTGCAAAAAAGCTAACTCAGACCCCCAGCTAACATCATGTATGAAGGTAAAATCCAAATGGATTAAAGACCTTAATATCAGACCTGAAACCATAAGATATAAAGAACAATATGTAGGTAAAACATTCCATGATATTGAGACAAAAGACATCTTTAAGGAGGAAACAGCACTCTCCAAACAATTGGAAGCAGAGATTAACAGATGGGAATATATTAAGCTGAGAAGTTTCTGCACCTCAAAGAAAATAATGCCCTGGATACAAGAGTCACCCACTGAGTGGGAAAAACTATTCACCCAATATCCATCAGATAAGGGGCTAATATCCAAAATATACAAGGCACTAACAGAACTTTACAAGAAAAACAACTAACCCCATTAAAATGGAGAGAAGAAATGAATATACACTTTAATAAAGAGGAAATACAAATGGCCAAAGGACACATGAAAAAATGCTGCACATCACAAATCATCTGGGAGATGTAAATAAAAACAATCATGAGGTACCATCTCACACCACAGACATTGGCACACATCACAAAGAATGTGAACAAGCAGTGCTGGCGGGGATGTGGAAAGGAACTCTTATTCACTGCTGGTGGGAATGCAATCTAGTCCAACCTAGTCTAGTCCAAATTTTTATGAAAAGTGATATGAAGATTCCTCCAAAAACTGGAAATTGAGCTCCCATATGATCCATCTATACCACTCCTAGGAATATACCCTATGAACACAAAAATTCAAAACAAAATCTTTTCTTCACACCTGTATTCATTGTAGCACTACTTACAATAGTGATACTCTGGAAACAACCAAGCTGCCCTTCAACAGATAAATGGCTAAAGGAAATATCATACATATACACAATGGAATATTATGCAGCTGTCAGGAGGGATGAAGTCATGAAATTTTTCTGTACATGGAATCTATTATGCTGAGTGAAATAAGCCACAGGGAGAGAGGAAGACAGAATAATCTCACTCATCTATGGGTTTTAAAAAAGTAAAAAACATTTTTGCAATAATCCTCAGAAACAACAGAGAGGAGGGCTGGAAGGTCCAGCTCACAACATGAAACTCATCACAAAGAGTGATGAGTGCAGTTAGAAAAATAACTACACTGAGAACTATCATAACAATGTGAATGAATGAGGGAAGTAGAAAGCCTGTCTAGAGTACAGGTGGGGGTAGGGTGGGGAGGAGGGAGACTTGGGACATTGGTGATGGGAATGTTGCACTGGTGAAGGGGTGTGTTCTTTACATGACTGAAACACAACTACAATCATTTTTGTAATCAAGGTGTTTAAATAAAGATATCCCCTCCCCCCCAAAAAAGAAAGGTGTACAAGATTTCAATTTGCATTCTGAGAGTCTTAAAGAAATAAGCTAGCCTTTCTGAACCTGTGACTTCTCCTACCTATGGAGACTACCCTCTCAAAGGGCTGTGTTCAAGGAGAAGTGAGACTCCTGGATGTGTGTACAAACCTTTAAGCTGAAACATAGCTATGCACTAATGAAGGTTGAGTTTACTAATCTCAAAACATCACAAAAAGTTTCTTGCAAAGGGGTCTTGTTGCTACTTGATGTTGACTCTCTAATATAGGGAACATGAGAATTGAACCAAATAGAACTTAGAACCCAATTAGTCTAGGGATAATAAAAGACTGAGCAAGAAAAAGATTATAAGAGCAAAGGTTGAGTCAATTAAACTTAACACACACAGAACCCAGCAAATTATATGTTGGTAAGCCAAAATAAGTTAAGACAAATCTGATTGGCATAGGCATGCAGTGTTAGAAGTTGTATTTTTGTGTGATGTGGGGCAGTACCCAATTGATGAGACTAAACAATGTTGGTTAGCAGAAACTCATCTAAAACAAACAAGTAAACAAAACCTTTCCATTGAATTTCAGCTAATCAAGATTATCTCCATGGAACATTTTCAGTGTCCCCCTAAGTGTAGTTAGAAACACTGTTAGAGAAAATTTGATGCTGGTGGTGAGATTGCTGTTAGAACAATGTGTTTCAGTTTCAACTATCAGTAATTTTGAAAATCAGTTCTTCAAATTAAGGTTGTTAATAAAATATGATTTAAAATTAAGTTATACCTTATTGCATCAAAATAGGGAAAAGTTGTTACATTGAAAGATATCAATCATACATTTGAAAGTCTGATAATATTGACAAAAGAAACATAACATCAAGACAATAGTCTAGGGGCTGGAGCAATAGCACAGCAGTAGGGTGTTTGCCTTGCACGCGGTTGACCCAGGATGGACCTGGGTTCGATCCCTGGCCTTTCATATGGTCCCCTGAACCAGGAGCGATTTCTAAGCTCATAGCCAGGAGTAACCCTTGAGCGTCACCTGGTGTGGCCCCTGCCCTACCAAAACAAAAATATAAAAACAAAAAGACAATAGTCTAAGAACCTAATATATAAATAAAATTTATCAAGTAATTTTGGTTTTTTATTTGTTCATTTGTTTTGGTTTTGGGCCACACTGGAAGATGCTCATGTTGGATCTTCCCAGTGACACTTTTCCAAACCTCATGATAGTCAGAACCCCATAGAGTAACTAATCTTTCCAGGAGATTTTGTAGAAAAATTGTTCCAGTAATTCTCCTTGAGACAAACGCTTTGGAGACAACACTTTAAATAAGGGGAAGGACAGCACTATCTCCCCTCCTTGTATCTCCCCTCCCTTTAGTTATCAGACTTGACTACTGAGCCATCCCTCCTCCCACACAGAGAGCTCTGGTTAAAAGAGACAAGAGACTGTGTTGTTTAGGAGGTATTACTAAACCCCAGTGTTTATACTTATCTTCTCAATAGCACCTCACTCTTTCCGGCTATGCCTCATCTATGTCCTGCTACCCTGCACGTAACCCAGTCCTATATAAGAATTACTGGAATGAAAGTGTTTCTGGGTCCTGTTCTTTCCCAGTCATCAGCTGTGGGGGAACATCCTCAGTCCAAAATGCACCAGGAAGATGAAAGTCAACCCTCACTGGCTGTCAGGGTCAAGACACTCAAGGATTACTTTTGGTTTTGCACACAGGGATAAGTCCTGGTGGAACTATATGGTTACCAAGCACCTGATTTCCTGTACTTTCTCTCCAGCCTCACAAATCAAATATTTATTTTAACTCTACTATACAAATAGTATTTAAGAATAACAAAAATAGCTGAAAAAATGTTTTATGAAAATGGTCAGCTAAAATATGCAAAAGTAAATTTTTGTACATGCTCAAAGTAGGCCAAAATTTATGATAATGCTCTATATGAAACAGTACATCTTTATAGACTATCTAAAAATGTACTGTTGCAAAGTATATGATCAAAAGTAATACTGAAGATAAAAGAAAATATAAGTTAGAAATGATTTATTATCTCACTAAGCATTTTGTTTTGTTTTGTTATTTTGGTTTGGTTTTTGGGCCACACCCGGCGGTGCTCAAGGGTTACTCCTGTCTGTCTGCTCAGAATTAGCTCCTGGCAGGCACGGGGAACCATATGGGACACCGGGATTCGAACCAACCACCTTTGGTCCTGGATCGGCTACTTGCAAGGCAAACGCCGCTGTGCTATCTCTCCGGGCCCATCACTAAGCATTTTAATGAGAACTTTGAAGAAATAGAAAATTTATTTTTCTTGCACAAGACTTGAAAAGGATACCATCACTGACCATAAGACTTGAAAAGGGTACCATCACTGACTACTAAGAAAAGTGGCTTCTGGGGCCAGAGTGGCAGCACAAACAGTAGAGCTTTTGCCTTGCACGCGCTAACCTAGGGTGGACCACAGGGTCCAATATGGTCCCTCAAGTCAGGAACGATTTCTGTGTGCATAGCCAGGAGTAACTCCTGAGTGTCACCAGGTGTGGCCCAAAAGGAAAAAAAAAAAAGAAGAAGAAAAGTGGTTCCTTTTTAGTGGTACCTAGAAAGCAAAAGATAACAAGAAATTATTCTCATGAGCCACATTCATAGACTAAATTGCTTTCAATTTGAATTACTTGAAAACACAGGAAAGCGTTATTTACCTTTTTAAATAAATCTGGTGCCTGTTATCATTTCCACAAGGTGATCCTGAAGCAGATCTATGAGAACAAAAAAGCAAAGGTCATTGCGGAGACGTTTTTAATCTCACAAATTTCCCTTCATATGATCTAATCCTTACTTTCCTCTTAGAAGAGTTACTTAAAACTTCTTCAAGCAAATCCACTCTCCCAGGTGAGAAAAAAATGATGTATAGAACTGACCTCTTTATCCATGAAATTGATTTTTATTAGCTTTTAAATTCTTCAAAATCCAGAGGAAGACTTCAAAAAGCCCGTGGCATTACATTGCCATTGTTATGGCTGTTCTTTTGACCAATTTGTTTTCAATCTTGTAGTTTAATAGCCCATAAATTGAACATTATGTTTAACTCAGCAACAAATAACAGAAAATATACATCTATATCTATATATATATATTATAAATGTTTATTTTTCAGTTGTTCTGAGTTTCTCACATTAATATCTTAATTTTTGTTCATTTTCACATTTATACTTTTAATGTCAAGCTTTCTACAACTCTAAATTTTATTATGGGGAACTCAAAGAAAGAAATTAACTCTTAAGAATACATGTGTTTTATGCTATAGCCTATAGTGCAATCTTTATCACTACACAATCTTGCCCTCCATAACTGCCAGGCATGGCCCTGGTGGTCCCCAAACAGTACTAAGCCTAGGCGCCACTACATCCTCTAGTCCTCACAGTGAACCATGCAGCCCAGTGGCTGAGTACCAACAGCAGGGTGCTTTGAACTCTGTTTTAGATATCCTTAATTTTTTCCTGACTACTCTAACCATATTATCTGTCTTCATTACAGAAAACTTTATTCCCAATCAGGACAAAAAGACAAAATACAATCTAGGTACTTCCAGAAAAAGAAATTTCACATACATCTCAGTTTCCTTATAGTATCTGACTTTATATTTTATGCCAGTAATCACAGTAAGAAAAAGAAACACTATATCTGCTTAGAGGCATAAATCATTTTCCATAAAATATTTTCCTAATTTGTATGACTTTATGTCTGAATGTTTCATATATACCCTTAAAAATAAGTTCAAAAGACTCTTTAAAAATAAAATTGTTTTATATTTTATGACTAGTATATAAGCTAGTTCACACTTATCAATTTTTTAATCTAATATTCATCTGGAAGCTATGAGATGAATTAATTTTTAAGGAATGTTGGTTTAGTTGGCATTGCTAGGAATGATATCTAGGATGAGAACTGAAGGGTGGACTCATAGCTGAACAATAAACACAGTGCTAAGATGGTTAAGAGAGGTAAGGGAAGGTAACCCAAATGAAAGGGATGACAAGAAGAATTGGCTGTCTTGTTTTGTTTTGTTTTTTGATAAACTCTTCTCCACTAATAAGCATAATAGAAATTTGGGGGGAAATAAAATAATTAAATCATAGGGAAAATTTTTGACCATCTTATAAAACTTAAACTTGGTTAACTCAAATCCAAAATTTTATGTACCTTTGCTCACTTGTTGCTTTTTTTTTATTTGGTATGTTTTACCAAATATTTTAGCACAAAGAGTCTCATTTTGTGTTTTATTTGTAACTAAAACCAAATATTTTATCTGTTTTACCCAAATTTTCAGTCATCAAATATCAGAGTTCTGTATAATAAACAATATTACTATCAGAGTTGAAACTCAACTCAGTTTAAAGATGGCTTTCCTAAAAACAATTGATCATTAACCAAACATATAATGAGAGGAAGGTATTTTTAAAATTCTTCCAAATCAAAGTCTGATTTGAAAAATCTAGACATTAGAGTGGTATTTTATTATCAAAAACTTATAGAACATTATAAAAAGAAAATTCAACAGCACTGGGTCAAGAAAACTTAGACATCTATTTCTTTCTAGCTGTGTAGATTGGCAGTGTCTTACTCTACCTACCTATAAAATAAAAGTAATAATATATTCTGAGATACTATACTGTGAGCTAATAATAATAAGAATATTAATAATTTCTAGCATGGAGTATGTCCTCATAAATATTTGTTGCTTTGCCTCTTCTGTGTTAGAAGGTAAAAAAAGAAAAAAAATTAAGTAACTATCCCTGGAGGAACAGTAGAAAGATATTTGAGTTAGTGCCCAGATGTTTTCCCTCTTCTTTCCACATTCCACACCACTCAGTCTGACCAAAAAACACAGACATCAGCCATAAGGGAGCCCACCCAAGAATCAAAAAGTTAGATGACAAGTTTAATTAGTTAACATGATTTAAATATATTATATTTTATGAATCAATTCCTGAAGTCCCCCTCACACCACAGGTATATAATGGTACTTGACTGCATTTTTAATGTTAAAATAGGGCAATTATAAAAAAATATAATAAACATGCATCAAACCACCCAACTGCAGAATGTTAGCACTTTGTCAGATATGTTTCAGACTTTCTAAATAAGAAAAAGGAAACTTTGCAGATCGTCTCCTTTGATCCATGGCTGAATTCTATTCCTTTTCTATCTCAGAAGTAACCATAATAATTAATGCGGCATAACTTCTTTTTTTTTTTTTTACATAAATTAACCCATTTATTATAGGTCAACAATGTTTCTGAATGGAGATCTACTGGTCTTTCAATTCCTTCAGTCTTCTGATGGCAGATTTAACTGTGACAGCAGAAGTGGTATTGTAGGTCCAAGCGCCACCTGCGACGGTTTTCATACAGGAATCGCAGTGCCAAATGCCCACAGCCCGTCTCTTCATCTTGGTCTTGCCGCAGAAGGAGCATGTGTACTTGGCGTGCTGGCTGATCTCGATCTTCTTCACCATCTTCCGGAGGGAAGCGCCGTAACGCGTCCCATATTTACCCACGATCCCCACCTTCTTCGTGCGCTTAGCCATCTTCCCTCAAACCACCGCAGGACGCAGAGAGCGCGGCATAACTTCTTTAGAAAATCAATATTTGTACTTTTACTATGTAAGTCACACACATATGCAATAAGTATATTCTGTAGCTTTGTGCTTTTATACTTGAATGTACCATTCTGAAACTTTCTTTAAATTTTCAGTTGTTAATATATTGTCATTTGTTCATACAAATAAGTATAATCCAGTTATATTCAGTGGGAAGGAATGACATTTTTAAATAATATAATTCTGCTTGAAGAAGGAAAAATAAAATCAACATTTATTACCAGAGACTGAGAAACATACATTTAACATTCTAGAACTACTTATATTATTTGTCCAGTAGTAGGTATATTTCCTTTTGCCCATCCATGAGTTCTAAGGAGCACTGATCCTTTCAGTTAATTCATGATTCAATCTATATTAATTGACCTACCTTGAACATTGGTATTAAAAATAGAGTAGCAATTAAATAAAAACAGATTTTCACCCTATAGTAGTCAACTAGACAAATTGAAGAGCACATTGCTAAGCAAATAAGATCATTTCTATTTATAACAACTTCTTTCAGAAAACAAAGACAGTCATGTTAAGACTGTAAAAAGAGTGGTGGTAAGACTACTTTAAATAAAATAGTCATGACTTTGTGGTGAATCTAGGTTAATGGACATTTGAAAATGAGGAGGTTATATATTGTAAGACCTTGGAGGAATATTCCAGCAAAAGGCAACACAAAGTGTACATAGAAGCACATTTACCCTGTTGATCATATACATATTCACACACACAAAGCCAATATGGTAACAATATAGTGAAATTGGAAATGAATTATTATGGCATACTAAGAGGGAATATAGACTTTATGAATGTTTTGCATTGTAACCCAAAGAACTACCAGTACATGATCATTTTTTTTTGTTTGTTTTTGTGTCACACTGGCAGCACTCAGGGGTTTCTCCTGGCTCTGCGCTCAGAAATCACTCCTGGCAGGCTCGGGAAACCATATGGGATGCCGGGACTTCAACCACTGTCCTTCTGCATGCAAGTCAGATGCCTTACTTTCATGCTATCTCTTCTGCTCCCATGATCTATTTTATAGGTTTTACCAGACACTTGTAGTTTCTAGTAAATGAAAATATATTACTGTAAGAACAGAAGTCAGGAGACAAATGCAGTGTCTAGACTAGAAACCAAGCAAGAAATAGTGATTGTGTGGACCTATATTGTGAAGTGGATATTCAAAAATGAGAAAGTTGATGTATTAACTCAAGTATAAAGAGGGGAAATATAAAACAAAATTATAAGATTTTATTCTAACAGAATGTGTCATTCATTGCAATGAGTAATACTGGAAATAAAAATAAAAGTCAAGGGAAAATCAAAACTACCTTAATCACACTTAGATTGAAATGACAAGATATCTACCTAATAATCAAGAGACCATTTAAAAAGATAGTAAGCATTTGTGTCTTATGGGAGAAATCAGTGTCAGAGAAATTAATATAAGAATGTGGACATTATTTAAAGTTATGAAATAAATGGGATCATTTCAGAGAGAATGTGTAATAATATAGATAAGACTATCCTGAAAGGGCACTCATTTATAGATGGAATAATAGGAGAAGAGGAGTCATAGAATTAAAGAAAATCAGAAGAGACATGACCAAAAAGGCAATAAAAACCCCCAGAGAACTGTGGTATTAAGGAAATTGTGGGAAAAAATGAGTTTGATGACAAGGATATTTTTAATGGAGTGAAGAAGATGAGAGCCAGCTTGGAGAATAAAAAGAGTGGCTAAGAAATGAATACTGGACAGAAAAAGTATAGCAGATAAAATAATGTCTTCAGAAATACAGAAATGTGGGACTATTGAGCGGCTTGTGTCTCAAGTAAAAATGATAGAAGTATTACAGTATTGGGGGCCGAAGAGATAACATGGAGGTGGTGCATTTGCTTTGCATACAGAAGGATGGTAGTTCGAATCCTGGCATCCCATATGGTCCTCCAAGCCTGCCAGGAGCAATTTCTGAACATAGAGCCAGGAGTAACCCCTGAGCACTGCTGTGACTCAACCCCCCCCAAAAAAGTATTTGGGGCCTGAGTGATAGCACAGTGGTACGGTGTCCCAGCATCACAAAAGTTCCACTGAGCCAGGAGCAATTTCTGAGTGCATAGCCAGGAGTAATCCCTGAGCACCATCCTGAGTGGTCCAAAAACTAAAACAAAACAAAATATTATGCTGAGTGAAATAAGTCAGAGAGAGAGAGAAAAAAAAACGCAGAATGGTCTCACTCATCTATGGGTTTTAAGAAAAATGAAAGACATTCTTGCCATAATAATTTTCAGACACAAAAGAGAAAAGAGCTGGAAGTTACAGCTCACCTCATGAAGCTCACCACAAAGAGTGATGAGTTTAGTTAGAGAAATAACTACATTTTGAACTATTCTAATAATGAGAATGTACGAGGGAAATAGAAAGCCTGTCTAGAGTACAGGCGGTTGGGTGGGGAGGAGGGAGATTTGGGACATTGGTGATGGAAATGTTGCACTGGTGATGGGTGGTGTTCTTTACATGACTGAAACCCAAACACAAATATGTATGTAATCAAGGTGTTTAAATAAAATATATCAAAAAATATAATTAAAATAAAAAACATTTCAATATTTTTATATAAAACTGTGGTCAAGTTAGACTTTAAAATTGACACTAAATAGGCAGAGTGATAGCACAGTGGGTAGGGGTATTTGCTTTTTACAGTCACCTGCATCTGATCCCTAGCGTCCAGTCTGGATCCCAAGACAACCAAAAGCAATTTCTGAGTGCAGAGCAAGGAATAATCTTTGAGCACTTCTGGATGTGCCCCCTTAAAAAATAGAAAATTAGGACATGGATTTTGAAGTGAGGTGCAAGTGTGTGCAGGCAAGACTATTGTCAGAAGAAAGAAAAGACTGGTGACCATATGCATCAGCAGTTGCAGGCTGTGGGCAGAGTTAGAATTTAGAGTGCTATTTTTCTTTTTTTCTTTTTGGTTTTTAGGTCATATAATATTTTTATTTAAGCACCATGATTGCAAATATGTTTGTAGTTGTTTCAGTTATAAAGAGAACAATCCCCTTTCACCAGTGTAACCTTCCTACCACCAATGCCCCCACCCCCTACCTGTATTCGAGACAGGCATTCTATTTCTCTCACTCACTACCACTGTCATGATAGTTCTTAGTGTTCAATCTTTCCAGACCTCATATCTATTGTCTCTGGGTATTATTACCATACTTTTATTTTTCTCAAGTTCCATAGGAGTGTGATACTATTCTGTGTCTATCTCTCTCCCTCTGAGTTATTTTGCTCATCATAATAGTTTCTATGTCTATCCATGTATGGGAAATTTTCATGATTTCATCTTCCTGATGGCTGCATTGTATTCCATTTTGTTTGTATGTGTATGTATGCATGTTTATGTAACCACAGTTTTTATAGCCACTCAGCTGTTGAAGGGCATCTGGGTTGTTTCCTTTTGAGCAATTTTCATATTATTTTCCATAAAGGCTGGACTAGATGGCATTCCCACCAGCAGTGAATGAGAGTTCCTTTCTCCCCATATCCCCACCAACACTGATTATTATTGATTTTTTTGTGATGTGTGCTAATCTCTTTAACATTTTAAATTAGCAGAATATACCCAAACAAGAGTGGCTGCTCCAATTTTCTCTGCAGCAGTACATTTTTTCTAGTTAGGAGCCTCATCACACTACAATGGTCACAAGAAGAAAGCAACACAGAACCCCACAAAACTCAGTGAATAAAAGTGGTAGTTCTAAAATCTCAACTAACACCGGACATCTATATAACCTCTTTGTCCAGGACTTTGTGAGAAAATGTTGAGGATGTTCATCTCTTTTGATGGCTGCATAATAAAATTCTATTGTGTATATGAACCACAGTTTCTTTAGCCACTCATCTGTTGAAGGGCATCTTGGTTGTTTCCAGATTATGGCTCTTATAAATAATACTGCAATGAATATAGGTGTGCAGAAGGCATTTTTGTATTGTGTTTTTGTGTTAATAGGGTATATCCCTAGGAATGGTATAGCTGGATCATATGAGAGTTCAATGCCCAGTTTTTTTTTTTTTAGAAATTTTTATATTGTCTTCCATAAAGGCTGGACTAGATGGCATTCTTACCAGCAGTAAATGAGAGTTTCTTTTTCTCTACATCACCTCCAGCTCTGATTGTTCTGGGGTTTTTTTGTGCTGTGTGCCAGTCTCTGTGGCATGAGATGGTACTTCATTGTTGTTTTGAATTCCATCTCCCTGATGACTAGTACAGTGGAGCTTTTAGCATGTGCCTTTTAGCCAATTGTATTTCTTCTTTGAGAAAGTGGCTGTTCATTTTTTTTTCTCATTTTTAATGGGGTTGGAGGGTTTTTTCTTGTTAAATTCTGTCAGTACCTTGCATATCTTAGATATTAGCCCTTTATTTGATAGGTATTGGGTAAATAGTTTCTCCCATTCTGTAAGTAGCTTTTTTTTTATCCTAGTCACTATTTACTTTGAGGTGCAGAAACTTCTCATCTTAATATAGTTCCATCTGTTTAACCCCACGTCCACTTGTTTGGAGAGTGATGTTTCTCTTAAAGATGACAGGCATTTCTTAATAATAAAGTTATGTGTATTTTAGGAAGATACCATACTCCTAAACATATATTTACTCATGAGGGGCCATAAAAGTACTTAACCCAACTGCTAATGGACTTGAAGAAAGACATCAATAGCAACACAATAGTAGTGGGCAACTTAAACTACATATGTGTGTGTGTTGCCCAAACACTGAACAAATTCTTCTCCAATACACATGGGGCATACTCAAAGAGAAACCACATTCTGGGCCATAAAATATACCTTCATAAAATCAAGAGGAAAGAAATTGCATCAAGAATCTTCTCAGATCATGATGCACTAAAAATAGAAGTGACTTACAAACAAAAATGAATAACTAACTATAACACCAGGAAATGTAATAGCTCATTACTGAACAGCAAGTGCCTCAGAGAGGAAATCAAAAGATTCCTGGAAACAAATGAAAATGAGGACATGATGCTCTTCAACAGACGAATGGCTAAAGACACTGTGGTACATATACACAATAAAATGTTATGCAGCTGTCAGAAGAGATGAAGTCATGAAATTTTCCTATACATGGATGTACATGGAATCTATTATGCTGAGTGAAATAAGTCAGAGAGAGAGAGAAAAACACAGAATGGTCTCACTCATCTATGGGTTTTAAGAAAAATGAAAGACATTGTTGCCATAATAATTTTCAGACACAACAGAGAGAAGGGCTGGAAGTTACAGCTCACCTCATGAAGCTCACCACAACAGGAATGAGTTTAGTTAGAGAAATAACAACATTGTGAACTATCCTAATAATGAGAATGTATGAGGGTTATAGAAAGCCTGTCTAGAGTACAGGTGGGGGTTGGGTGGGGAGGAGGGAGATTTGGGACATTGGTGATGGGAATGTTGCACTGGTGATGGGTGGTGTTCTTTACATGACTGAAACCCAAACACAATCATGTATGTAATCAAGGTGTTTAAATAAAATATATAAAAAATTAAAAAATGAGGACATAAATTACCAGAATTTGTGGGATACAACAAAATTGATACTAAGAGGAAAATTTATAGCTTTGCGAGCATTCATCAGTAAGTAAGAAAGAGCCTACATAGGTGATTTAGTAGCATAGCTTAAGAAATTAGAAAATGACCAACAAACTAATCCAGAAGAAGGAAATAATTAAACTTAAGGCAGAAATTAATCAACTGGACACCCCCCCAAAATTCAAAAGTTGAATGAAATAGTTGGTTCTTCAAAAACATAAATAAAATCAATAAACTATTTGTAAAACTAGGAAAGAGAAGAAAAAGAAAGAAAGAAAGAAAGAAAGAAAGAAAGAAAGAAAGAAAGAAAGAAAGAAAGAAAGGAAAGAAAGAAAAGGAGGAAGAAGGAAAGAAAGAGAAAGAAGAAAAGAAAGAAAGAAAGAAAAGAATAAAGAAAGAAAGAAAGAAAGAGAAGGAAGAAAGAAAGAAAGAAGGAAGGAAGAAAGAAAAAGAAAGAAAAGAAAGAAAGAAAGAAAGAAAGAAAGAAAAGAAAGAAAGAAGAAAGAAAGAAAGAAGAAGGAAGGAAGGGAAGGAAGGAAGGGAAGGAAGGGAAGGAAGGAAGGAAGGAGAAGGAAGGAAGGAAGGAAGGAAGGAAGGAAGGAAGGAAGGAAGGAGGGAGGGAGGGAGGGAGGTAGGGAGGAAGGAAGAAAGGAGGGAGGGAGGGAGGGAGGAAGGAAGAAAGGAGGGAGGGAGGGAGGGAGGAAGGAAGAAAGGAGGGAGGGAGGGAGGGAGGGAGGGAGGAAGGAAGGAAGGAAGGAAGGAAGGAAGGAAGGAAGGAAGGAAGGAAGGAAGGAAGGAAGGAAGGAAGGAAGGAAGGAAGGAAGGAAGGAAGGAAGGAAGAAACAAAGAGAAAGCTTTAAATCATACATGAAAGGGGGATGTCACTACAGATATCTCAGAAATTCAAGGGTTATCAGATATTTCTTTCAGAATCTTTATGCCACAAAACAAGACACCTAGAATAAATCGATTAATTCTTGGACTCCTGTAAGCTTCCAAGGTTGAACCAAGGTAATGTGGAATACCTGAAGATCCCTATCACAACTGAGGAAATTGAAATGGTAATCAAAAGGCTTCCAAGAAACAAAAGCCCAAGCCCAGATGGTTTCACTAGTGAATTATTTAATTAGGACCTACTGCCAATCATTTTCAGGCTCTTCCAGGAAACTGAAGAAACAGAAACCCTCCCTGAACAGTTTCTATGAAACTCACATCACCCTGATACCAAAAGCAGACAGAAACACCACAGAGCGAGCGAGAATTACATGCCAATATCTTTGATACACCAGATTCAAAGATCCTCAACAGAATACCAGCAATTAGAAATCAACAGCTTATCAATATGGTCATATACTATGACCAAATAGAATTCATTCCAGAGATGCAAAGATGCTTTACCAAAAAGTCAATCAATATAATGCCTCATATTAGCAAAAGAAAATATAAAAATCTTATGATCCTAACAATAGAGGCAGAGAAAGTATTTGACAAGGTCCAGCACCCATTCAGGATAAACTCTCAGCAAGATGGTAATTGAAGGAACATTTCCCAATACAGTCATATATTTATCACATACCCTGACAAACATTATACTCAATGGAGAAAAACTAAAAGCCTTTCCTCGAATATTTGACAGAATACAAGTTTGCCCCCTCTTGTCACTTCAATTCAATACAGTATTGGAAGTATTGTCATTACAATTAGGAGGGAAAAAAATCAAAGAATCCAGAGAGGAAAGGAAGGAGTTAAGCTTTCACTTAAGTTAAGTTAAGCTTTTCACTTTAAAAATGACATAATACTATATTTATAAAATCCTAAAGACCCTACCATAAAGCTTCTAGAAACAATATATTTGTATAGTAAAGTGGAAAGCTACAAAATTAATAGCAAAAGTTTATGGCTTTTCCAAAAACCAGGATCTTTAACTAGAGAAAGTTGACCTTGACAACAGTGATTTGGGCTACACCTTATTTTACCCAAAACAAAGATCATCCCTGGTTTCTTTGTATGTTTGTTTACAACTTGGACTTACCCCCAAAACAGAGATTGTCTTACTTGTCAACATGTGTGGACTTACTGCCCCACCCAGGGATGGTCTCTGTACTCAGTAAAAACTGACATTCTGCAGGCATCTGGGTCTCCATACTAGGTAGAAAACTGCCAGACTACAAGTGTATCACCCTCAGCCTTGTTTGGATTATTTCATGATTCAGATCTGACTCAGACTCTTTTACTGGAGGTTGGAGATACAGTACGTGGGGTGATTTTACACTGGGACCACAAAGAAAGACTTTGGGATTAAACAATTTAGTATGCCCAAGGATTATTGTTCGTTTTATGCCAGGATTCTTCATGGATAGGGTCTCCTTGTTTCCTGTTTTTAAGCCATAGTTTTTTCCTTTCTATTTTCCACATCTTTTGCTGTGCCTATGCAAAAATTAAATAAATAAAAATAAAAAAAAAAACCTGCCACACACACACACCTTTTGTTCTTTCATTTTCTTTTTATTTTTTAATTTCTTATCTTTTAATTCAGGACTCTCACCTTTTTCATAGAACTTTGGGACACGAATTACTTTGTTTTAATCACAAATTTTTGCATTTTTCTATAAAACTAAAAAGAAATGGATAAAGAACAGCTGGGGACGAGGGACCAAATGGTTTCAGATGCATAGGTGGGAATAAAAATAAGAACAAAACTAAATATCCAAGCCAAAGTCAACGACAACAGAATCAAGGGATCTAAACTTTAACAATCTAAACCTAAATGTGCCTGTTATACTGGTAAGTCATGGGCAAAGTGTGGTGGTATAGGATGCACTCTGAGTTTATTGGTGGAGGGAGGTTGACACTGGTGGTGGGAATGGCCCTGAATCACTATATGTCTGACATTCAAATATGAAGGACTCTGTAGATCACAATTGTTTCAATAAAATAAAAAAAATTCTGAGTTTTTTAATAAACAAAGAATAAAATAGAAGAAATAGATATTACAAAATAATGCCATTCACAATTTTGCCACAGAAAATCAAGTAACTGAGTCAATATAACTAAAGTTGTGAAAAATCTATACAAAGAAATAGATCAAACACTCTCAAAATTTACATTGAATAATAAACTTTCATGAATAGCTAAAACTTTCATGAATAGGAAAAGAAGATGGGAGGCATCAATTTTCCCAATTTCAAACTACTCTATAAAGCAGTAGTCATTAAAACAGCATGGTATTAGAATAGAGACAAACTCAGAACCATGGAATTGACTTGACTATTCTGAGATTGACCCTCATGTGTTGGATCAATTCATCTTTGATAAAGGTAACAAGAAATACAAAGTGAAGCAAGACAAGCCTCTTCAACAAGTGGTGTTTGGAAAACTGGTCAATTAAGTTAAAAAAAAAAAAAAGTGAACTCAGACCTCTCTTTAACACTGTGAAAAAAAAGTCAAATGAAAATTGATTAAAGAATTTGATATCATATTTGAAGCCATAAGATATATAAAGGGGGGGCCCGGAGAGATAGCACAGTGGCGTTTGCCTTGCAAGCAGCCAATCCAGGACCAAAGGTGGTTGGTTCGAATCCCGGTGTCCCATATGGTCCCCCGTGCCTGCCAGGAGCTATTTCTGAGCAGACAGCCAGGAGTAACCCCTGAGCACCGCCGGGTGTGACCCAAAAACTAAAAAAAAAAAAAAAAAAAAAAAAGATATATAAAGGAAAATATAAGCCAAATACTTCAGGTCATGACATTAAAGCTAAAGGCACCATCAAGGGTAAAACACCACTGTCCAAGCAAGTGGGAGCAAAGATAAACAAATAAGACTCCATTAAACTAAGAAGCTTCTGCACTTAGATTCTTCCTTCTTCAAAAGAAATGATGACTAGAATACAAAGATGACCCACAAAATGGGAAAAATAATTTAGCCAAGCCTCATCTGTAAAAAAGATTAATATCCAAGATATGCAAGTCT
>NC_064852.1:40338973-40368973 GCF_024139225.1 Suncus etruscus
AGCAAGTTAAAATTGATACTGGTGAAATTAAAATTTTCAAGTTAGCTTACCCCAACTCAGGAGTTTTCTGATAATCACATTGAACAAAATATACTAATAATTTGATTATGTCGTTCTGCTATAGGAAGTGCAAAGGTTATTGTCTTTAATATCTTAAGATAAATTGTTAGAAACCATGCAAAGAATTACACACATTTGGAAAACTTGCTTTTATTTAATGATGTAATCTCAAATTTTTTTGTTTTTGTTTTTGCTGTTTGTTTGTTTGGGGGCCATACCCACTGGCACTCGGGGATTAATCCTGGCTTTGCAATCAGAATTACTCCTGGTAGGCTCAGAGAACCATATGGGATACCAGGAATTGAACCCAGATAGTCTGCATGCAAGGCAAATGTCCGACTGCTGTGCTATCTCTCTGGCCTCCTACTTTCTCTTTTAAGGGTTCAGTGATACCTTGGGGAAGTCACTGCTTTTGCCAATGTCAAAATTAAAAATCACAAACAACTTCAAAAATATAGAAAATGGAACATAATTAGAAATATCAGTGTAAAATTATTAGTGTAGGGTAATGCTGACTATATGACTATTTTCTTATCACTAATCCAACCTAAAGATTGGATCCAGCTGCATGAAACTCACAGCTGTTAGCTCAATGGACCACTTAAGCACTCCAGCTGCAGAAATGATGCATAATTCTTAAGGGGAAATCACCCACCTTCTCCAGCTACAAAATGCCTAATTGGGCATTCTAAGATTTGCACTTGGCAGTTGGACTATCTAACATCGCTTATATAATATATAGGTTGTTGACAGTATCCTAGAAAAAAGAACAAGGACTTTTTAAATGGTACCTGGGTAATAATGAGCATACATCTATACTTCTTGAGTAATATGGGAAGTATTTTTAAGTAGCTTTAATGTAAATTATATGAATCTTTGTTCTAATAAGTAAGGTGATTTTTAGAAATTATCTTTGTAAAGTTTCTATGAACAATGACTCACTAAATTAGCATAAAGTAAGAATAATCAAATATAAAGAAATTGACTACTTTTCTGTATCAACCAATATTTTACTTCTCAGTTGGTTTTTAATTTTTTGTGAACAAATACATAGATACATTATCAAATAGATAGCTTGAAACTTTTTTTGTTTTGTTTTTTTTTTGTTTTTGTGGGGGGCACACCCAGAGATGCTCAGGGGTTACTCCTGGCTATGCACTCAGAAATCGCTCCTGGCTTAGGGGACCACATAGGGCGCAGGGAATAGAACCAAGGTCCATCCTTGGTAAGGCAAAAGCCTTACCGCTGTGCTATCGCTCTGGCCTCCCAATATTTTTTTTTATTTTGATGCCTCTATCACTTAAAACTCTTCCTAGCATGATTGTAGCTACCAAAATTAAAATATTAATTTAACATAACTCAAAGAAAGTAGAGTCCTTAGATTGGTAGCTTCAGGCTTCAGAGTAAAAACAAATTTTCATGGCTAAGTGGTCAATTTCAAAATGGGAATATTTTAAGAGGGATGAAGAAATACATGAATTTAATTGGTGAAGATGCAAAAAATACTATCCAGATAACGAAGTTCAGTTTTATAAAAAAAATAGATACTTACTACTTAGGCATATGTTCTTCATTGAATATGTATCTTGCTTGTTTGTCTGTTTCTTTGCTTTGTTGTTGTTGTTGTTGTTGTTGTTTCCATTCTGGAAAAGCCTGTTTTCTCTCTTGGACACATACTTATCCCTTTGTCTTTCCTCATACCTTTCAAAATAAGTTTCACTACCCCCCCCAAAAAAAACTATCTTGCTTGACAAAATAAATAAATATGTATAGAAGCCATGTAGAAAGAAGATAACAATGAGCACATATTATTCATCATATATTTTGTGTACATTATTGAATTAAATCTATATGCAACATCTCTTAGAGGTATTATTGTTCTCATTTAACAGAAGCAAACTTGAGATCCATGGAAGTCATACAATAGTTAAGATGACCAAATTGGTTATTTGGTAGAGTTGAGATGCAAAGCAATATCTGTCTGCCATAAAAACTTATTCTCCTACACTCACCTACTGCATAATTAGAATTAAAGTTATAATAAAGAACGGTATGAAAATCATGACCATTTGTAACCCATATAATTTGGCATACCCTTTCAATTATAGATATAGTTATATCTAACAAATTTAATCAAAGTGGGATCAAAAGTATCAGAGAGAAACAACTGAAGGAAATGCATACCCATTTATCAACTGCTAAACCAAAATGTGCTTCCTAATTCACCTCATTTCTCAATGTCGCTCCAAATTCAGTCTCATGGAAGAAAGTGTGAGCAATTCGATTGAAGAAAGGAACTTCTACTTCAACACAGTAGAAAAATAAAAGCTTTAGAGCTAGATATAAAATCCTTTCCTCAAATACAGCTTATTCACTAGACCTGGCAATGTCCTCTGAATATTTCATTCCACTTTACTTTTAAGATCTACGATTCTAAGTTTGAAAAACATTACAAGCATATTCTTTAATACATGGAAGATTAACACTAACTACTATGAAGCATTTATGCTCATTCCACTTATGTTGCCTGGGTCACCGGCCCAGACACCAATTCTGTGTTAGCCAAGTGACTCAGCTCTGTTACCTTGCATGGACAACACCCCTGATGACAAGTTGATGTCCTTCTACCAAAATGGAGAAAGAGCAGCATAAATCGTCAACAGAGAAAATGTAACTAATAAGTGATTTAACAGTACCATCTCCATAAACAAAGATGATAACATCTATTTTCCTAATATCATTTTCTATTTCCAGTATGAACATCTCAGTAGTCTTTAATCAAGTCACAATTTCTGAATTCATTTTATTCTCCTGGGCCTCAGAACTGTGCTTCAGGGCAGAAAGAGGATGACTAGATGATGTGCTAGAGGACACAGACAGCTACAGCGGCATGCGCCACTCTGAGCACCCTTGGCTCCTTGAGTCTCTCTCTTCCTACCTCCTCCTCTTCCCCAAAGATTGGGTTAGTGGCTTGGGTAACCTTCTGTTTCCCAATTTCCCTAACAATATTTTATCAGGAGCTTGATACTCATTTTACTAATTGCTAATTAACCAAGACCAATCCCTTAAGAATCCTTGACAATGTAAGTAAAAAAAAAATCTCACTTCCTCTGTGCAAAGTGTGGGACAAATGCCTTATGCCTTGATTCAATGTTAAGTTGAAGGTTATACATAAGAAATGTATATAACTCAGATGTCATAATGGCTCTCAAGTATTAGGGGAACAATTAAGATTCCCAAATTAAGAATGCATGGTCTGCTGAAAATTTCAGAACCTCTCTCTGGCATACAAAAATGCTAACAATAGCTAAATTAAAGGTTACATACCATATAACCACAAACTTTCAACAAATTATTGCAGAAATAAAGACCATCCAGTTGGGATATAAAACCTAAGTAAACAAAGCAGATATTCACCTAATCTAGTTTCTTCACTAAGTAGATCAAAGAATCTTATAAAATATGTTGCCATTTCTAAGCATTTTGTTAGGGAATAGATAAATTTTATGTGGTGCATTCAAAATATCCAATCAACTATGAAGTTCAGTTCTGTGGTAATGTATCTCATGGTCATCATTATTGAAATAAAAACAGAACCAAATAATCCTTCTCCATCATGGAAGAGATTTTTTGGCAGAACATGTTTTAACTAGGAATTTAATCAATAGAACCACATGGAACTTCCCTTTTATTTAGGGTAGACATGTAATTACTTCAGACTGTTCTAAAGCAGGTAGGTAGGAAGGGAACCTATACAGTGAATACTTTGTGAAGGATGCATTTCTAGAAATCTTATATTTGTCAGCTAAGTATATATTCTTTTTTTAAATTTCATTTTATTTAAATATATATTCAAGAAAGCTATTGGTGGGTATGGTTCTATTTCTATTTGCAGAGTAAACTTAATGAGGTGAAATGAATAAGTCCATCATAACAAAGATTTTACTAAGCAAGTGTCAAAGGGCCTTGTTATGAGCTACCTCATTTACAGAGCATGGAATTGGGGTGAGGGGCACAATTATGGAAAAATCTATAAATTATTTATAGGATGAGTATAAAGCACAAATTTTTCCATCAATGTGATAAATAAATTTTAAAGCTCACATAAGTAATAAGCAAAAAAATTATGACTATCTTATGTTACATTTATCACTAAGTAACTTCTCAAATTTGAAAAATAAAAAGGGGGATGAGACTTAATCTGATAGATATCCATAACTATACTATGAAAAGATTTTTAAAAATCACATATCTAGACTTTTTATAATACCAAAAACAAAGAAAGACACAGTAGCGAAGAGTATATAAGTCTTCCAAACAATACCAGGTCATAATTTTTCTAGAACACCTATAATATAGAAAAGATATAAATCAATGTTGATTTACTTAGTGTACCTACCAATTCAACACAGAAAGATATTGGAAGCAATCCAGAAATAAAATAACTATAGCCAGTGTCTAAAAGAATAAAGGGGGAGGAGGGGAGAGAGAAGGAAAGGGAGAGAGAGATTAGAGAAGGGGAGAAAGGAGAAGAAAGTAAGAGGGAGAAGGAGTTGAGGAAGGGAGAGGGAGGGCCGAAGGGAGAGAGAAAAGAGAGGGAAGGAAGGAAGAAGGAAAAGAGAAAAGACCTGTGAGAGAGGAAGAGAAGAAAGAGAGGGAGGGAGAGAGAGAAAGAAAGGCAGGGAAAGAAAGAGGGATAATGGGAGAGAGAGGGAGGAAGGGAGAGAGAGGGAAGTAGGGGGAAAAGAAAGGTAAGGAAAGAGAGAGGGATAAAGAGAGAGGGAGGGAGGGAATAGAGAGAGAGTGGGACAGGGAGGAGAGAGGAAGTTCTGCCACAGAGGCAGACAGGCAGGAGGGAGGAGAAGGGAAACTGGGGATATTGATAGCAGAAAATTCTTGAAGGGTGGATGTTGAAGATTGTATGATGAAAACTAAATCATGAATAACTTTGTAACTTTTTTATGGTGATTCAATTAAATATTTTTTAATTTTTTAAGATATGTAGTTTTTAAGAAATTTCCAATAGAAATTAGTTCACTAGCAAAATGAATATAGCTTTGCTTCATTTTTTAATTTTTTTCTATAGAATGTGTGCCAATCAGTGCCAGTCTGTGCCAGGGAGTGCCAGACAGTGCCCATGAGTGACAGTCAATGCCAGTTAATACTTTGTCATCCAGTGCCAGTCGGTGCCATTCAGTTCCAATCAGTGCCAGACAACTACAGTCAGGGCCAATCGGTGCCAGTATTTGCCAGTTAATGCCAATTAGTGCTATACAGTGCAAGTGTGTGCCATTGGGTACAAGTCTGTACCACTGTGTGCCTATTTGCTAGTTAGTGACTATGAGTGCTGGTGTGTGTGCCTGTCAGTGCCAATCAGTGCCAATAATTACCAGTGTTCTAGTCAGTGCCTATGTGTGCCAGTAACTACCAATGTGTACCAGACAGTACTTTTTGCATCATTTAGTACCTTCTAGTGCCAATCAGTGCCAACCAGTGCCAGCATGAGCCAGTCACTGTTGGTATGGACCACTCAAATTCTAGGCAGTGCCAGTCAGTGTTAGTGAATGCCAATGCGTTCCAGTCAGTGCCTATTAGTATTAATGCATGTGCCACTAGATGCCAATGAGTGCTGGTCAGTGCCAATATGTGCCAGTCAGTTCCTGCTAGTGCCAATCAGTACCAGTCAATATTAGTTGGTAACAGTTAGTGCCAATAATGCTCATGTGTGCCAATATGTGCCAGCTAGTGTCCATCTGTCAGTCAATTCTATTGGTGCCAGTCAGTGCCAAAATTGTTAATGAGTACCAATCAGTGCCAGTTGATGCCAATGAGTACCAGTCTTGTAATGTGCCAATGTGTGCCAGTAAGTGTCAACCAGTGCAGTGACCATCTGTGTCAATTTCTTCTATGGTGCTAGTCAGTGCCAATGCCTGTTAATGAGTACCCATCTGTGCCAGTCAATGCCAATGAGTACTATTCTTACAATGTGCCAATGTGTGCCAGTCAGTGGTAGCCAGCAACAATGGGCCAGTTAGTGCCTATCAGTGCCAAAGTGTGCCAGCCAGTGCCAGTAATTGCCAGTCAGTATCAGTCATTGTCAATGAGTGCCATGCGCGCCAGTAAATTCTAGTCAATGCCAGTCAGTTCTAAGGAGTATCTATGCATTCCAGTCAATTCCAATCAGTGCCAATGTGTATTATTAGTGCCTAAGTGAGCCACGGTTCTAATCAATCCCAGGTGGTGCCAGTCAGTTATAATGCATGCTTATCAGTGTCAGTGTGTGCCAGTGTATGGACAGACAATGGCATGGGGGGGGGGGACACAAAGAGAAAGAGGGAGGAAGGGAGAGGGCCGGGAGGGAGTAAGAGAGAAAGAAAAGAAGAGGGAGAATAGGGAAGGGAGATGGGAGAGAGTAGAAAGTAGAGAGGGAGCTGAGGAAAGAGGAGAGGGAAGGGAGAGAGAGGACTAGGGAAGAAAGAGAGGAGAGGGGAGAGGAAGGAGAGTGAAGTGATGAGGAAGGAGACATAGAAGGGGGAGAGGGATAGAGAGGGAGGAGAGGATAAAGGAGAAGGGGAAGAGAGTTGGAAAGGGTGGAAGCGAGAAAGAGGGAGCAAAAGATAGAAAGGAAGGTCTGCCCCAAAGGCAGGCAACTGTGGAGGGCAAGAGGGAAACTGGGGAATTGATGTCAGGAAACATGCACTAGCGAAGGGGATGGATTTTAGATATTGTATGATGTAAACTAAATCAGAATAAACTTTGTAAATACCTCATGGTGATTCAATTAAGTAATTTATTTAATATTTTAAAAGGTATGTAGCTTTAAAGAAATTCCCAATAAAATTGAGTTCACTAGCAAAATAGACATAGCTTTGCCGAATATGTTGACTGTTTTTCTCCCTATAGAATTCAACTCAGGGCCTAAAACTATTGCTCTTTGCATGAGAAATCATTGAATTTATCAGGTAAATCTATTTATTATGTCCAAACTCTTGAGATTCGTTAACCTGTGATATGTGCTAGATTTTAGATCAAATTGAAATCTCTGAAAGGAAAGAATTAATGTTCTTCCTAACCAACTCTTTAAAAAGAGGGACCATTTCTTTAACTGTGGAATCTAGCAAGCAAAATACCATGAACTTGCATTGCCATGGAGAAGACATGATGAACTCCAGCTCAGAATCATATTGAATCAGGTTCAATTCAGGACATAAAATAAAATGAAAAGCCCAAACTAATTAGATTGTAATGAGCAGTTCATATGCCTTATGCTGTTTTATCACGTGCAATAGGTGCTGTATCCCTACAGTAAATGACTTCAAGCAAGTCATCAGCTTGTACTGTGTTCAAGAATGCTAATCAGAAAGAAAAGGGGTCTTTTATGACATGTTTGAAGAAAACAAGATTTATTGTAGCTTCTTGATCATAGCAGCGCTAGTGGAATGACTTTATCTCTATTAAACTTCACTTGCATATCTGGAAGCATGGAGTGTCCTAATGAGACAGGCAAAAATAAAGGAGTTCATTAGTACACAATTGCTAAAGTTGAAATGTCATGCAACAAGTTAGGAACTGATCTGAATGTAGAGAGACTAGGTTTGAACCTCAAATGTCAGAAACAGGTAGCATTTTTATTTCATTCTGACGACTCAGCTAGTATGTAAGCATGCATGCATTTCCATTTTGGTTGGGATTTCTAATGGTTCACACTGGACCTTAATTGACAGCAAATATCTCATAACAAAACAAAACACACCTACAATCATCATCAGGCCTATGCAATATTTTAACGTATGCTAGTGGCGAGGGTACTTATATTAAGCTAAATTTGTGAAACTCACAGAAATACTTTTATTTTTGTGTGTATAAGTCATTTTTCAATTTTCACTTGCTATATTGCCTACCCTGCTATGTAGCTCTAGAAATTTTGTTCCCCTGGCTCCTTAAACAACTGGGAATTGGTAGGTTTGACCAAGGGGATATATTGTAAGAATATGAAAAGAAGAGTCTGGGTACCTCTATGTATTTTTCTAATCTTTGATTTTTATTTTCACTTTTTATTTTTATGGCTCTATCTTTATTTTGGCTTTCTCAAAGAAGTCTCTCCCTCAATGGTGACAGCTCCAAGGGAGCCCTCAGGGAACAATTTTCACAGAATAGTCCTCATCCCCTAACTATGAAAATGATATCTATTCCTTGTGTCCTTCCAATGTAGAGTAATAGTAGTAGCTTCACTGTCTGTAATCTCTGCATCACCTTGTCAACACTTTTGTCATCTGCATGATTCACTCCCTGTTTTAAATCACCTTTGATTGAATTCCTAGGGGTGGTTTCTGTTTTTCTGCCTGGACCATAACTGATGGTTTTATTTAGAAATTTTATTCCCAGGAACTGCAATGCCTTTGAAATTATCCCCATGAGAAAATAATCAAGAGAAGAGCAAAGAAAAGAACTACTGGAAGAAACAAGATTAACATGAAGTTCTTTCTATGACAATTTTCCAATATCACTGCTATTTGAGCATCTGCTCTATGTCTCCTTTAAAACGGTGACAAACTAGATTCCTCATTGAACGTTTGTGTATGCACACTTCAAACCTTTAGATTTTCTTTGCATTGTTTGTTGCATTTTAGTTAATTTCCACTTAATTTATTGTTAAAAATGTTTTGTGTTCATATTCAGCATAATATTTTGATGCAACATCCCCCAAATTTATTAGCGGTATTTTGATTAAAAAATTGGGACTAAATTTTAAATTAAATAATAAAAGAACCAAGCAGAGCACTTCCCTTGCATGTGGAAGCCCTGATTTCAATGCCTGTCACAACAAAATGAATAAATTGATAAAGCATAAATAAGAACCAGACCTTTTGTAGTTAACTTAATGTAGTGTATAGAATTGCCAAAGTACAATGCTGTAACTTATGCTATGTTTTAAATAAAAATAGATGGGATTTTATGATTCTATGAATTGTAAGATAACTTTTGGTATCAAAAAGAATGATAATATTTCCTTATCATTTTTTCCTATCCCATCTGCTATTAGAACAACAACTGAATTCATTCAGGAAAAAAAATGTTTAGCTGCGGTCAACATAGGAGTGAGTATCCAGGAAACATGAGATCTGCAAGTAAGTACTGCAAGTAAGAAGTCAACATGGGATCTAAGTATCCAGAAATAGATGGCTATATAATGAAACTATGGTATATATACACAATGGAAATACTACTGGACTATTAGAAAAGACAAAATAATGCAGTATTATATCATGTTAATGGATCTGGAGAGTAATATGCTACATGAGGTCAGTCAAAAGGTGAGGGACAGATAAAGAACAATCTCTCTCATATGTGGAATATGGAGCATCATAGTAAAGGACTAATAAATGACCAAAAAGAACCAAACCCTGAGAACTGTTCTACAGAACTGAGTTGATCATGATATAAGATAGAGAAGCAAGAATAGATTTGGGAGAAGAGGGAAATCATCTTGAGGGTGTGAGTATGGTATTACAACATTGGCAGTATTGTAAATAATGGTGTCTCAAAAATTAATAAAATGTTTAAACAACAGGAAAAATATTGAAAAACACCATAAGTTTTTAAATAAAATGACTAACCAAAAATAAAAATAATTTGCATCAATAAGAAAAGTCTTATTTGCTATTTAAAAACAAAGAGAAGTGGATAAATATTTACCTTGTCTCTAATTATCCTTTCGAATACTGAACGCTTACTTTTCCACAGAATTGTACTTTTCTCTGTGATTTGGTAGGTATAAATTATACTTGCCCTCAAGAGTCACAGTTTTCATCAACAGTGGTAGCAAATGGCTGAAGATTTGTTATTCACAATTAATATTGATAATAAACATGAATCATCTGCCTTACTGTAACTACTTTAAATTTAATTATATATTACTAATGCAAGAGGTCCTTCATTGCTTGCTGATGCCAAACTAATCATAGCCCCCAAAGTATATTTTGAAAACCTCTCGCTGAGATTCCTTCAATGTATTGGGAGTACTCAACACAAGCCCATTGTGACTAATTTCACATTCTTTTTAAGTAGTGTAAGGTATAGGCACCTAAGTTATTTTTGTTTACTTTGTTTTGAGTCACACCCAACTCTTGACTCTATCTGCTGTGACTGGGGGAAGATTCCATTAAAAAAAATGTGATGCTTGGAATTGAATCACGATGTGATACAGAATTAAAAGGTTGTTGATGTTTGAATTTCATACAATGTTCTAACACTCATTTATTTAACAGTGTTCATTTTCCTCAACCAATGTCCCCAATTTGCTTCCCATCCCCCCAACTCATTCCACCTCTATGGTAGACTCTCTCTCCCCACTCTTCCCTCTGTCTCCACCCCCATCTCTCTTCATTCCCTCCAACTCTCTTGGAATTATGTAACTGTTAGGAAAATGAAGTCATTAAATTTGTTCAGACACAAAGTAATGCTGAATGAAATGAATCAAAGAAAGAAGAGTAGACATAGGATGATTGCATTTATTTTCATGATAAAAGCAAACAAAAAATAATACTAATATGGTCTGAAAATTTGCAGGGTACACACCCGGGAATGTAACTCAGGGGTTTCTCCAGGCTTTGCTCTCAGAAATTGCTCCTGGCAGGCTTGGGGGAACATATAGGTTTGAACCCCAGTGGGTTGTGAGTCAACAGCAGATTGACCGCTTGCAAAGCAAACACCCTACTTTCTGTGCTATTGCTCTGGTCCCTGGTCTGGAATTTTTTAGGTGGAGAGTTGCCTAGTAAATCCTTATCAACAATCACTTAATCCTATGATTCTATCTTGATGAGCTCAGTAAGTACCATGATCAACTTTTCTCAATTTGACATTGGCTTATAATACATCTATACTCCACTTTATCTTAGGTTTTAAAGAACATTATAAATTTAAACCAGGCCTTGAAAAATCAACCTGATGCTTATATTTTTGATTTCTTATGTAACTTATCTAGTTCTTTAGGGAATTCATAGTCTTAAAACCAATTTTCTAGTGTGAAAGGACCCTCTGTAAAAGAGAGGACAAACTTCTTAACATTTTATCATTGAGTAAGCATTCACTTACTTATGCTTGCCCTCTAAAAGAATAAGAAAGATATGCTCATTCCTAACTTGCTCTGGGATTTTGTAATTTTTTAATAATAAATTGGTGTTTTGTTTATATTTCTAAAAGGCAACCCAAGTGGCATTGTTTTTCCTAAAAGCAAATAAAATTCAATGGTTGAGCCTACTTTCAAGAAAAGTACCATCTCCAATAAAGTTTAGAGATTGAGTTTTTAAATCCCATTGTTTATTAAGGTGAGTAGTTGGTTCATAAAGACTACTCTGACAAAATACCACCACATAGCAGGAACTTAAACAGTAGAAATGTATGTTCACATAATTCTGGGACTAGAAATTCCAGATTAGCTTTTTAAGTTTAGCTTTTCCAAGTTTAGCTTTCCTGTCTCTTGCTTTTAGATGATAACCACTTAGAAATGTGCTCACACAATTGTTTTCTCTCTACATTTTTATTTCTATCATTCCTCTTTTGGTATGGTCAGATTGGATCTAGCTCTGTAACAAGGCTATTTTGGCTTAATTACTTCTTCAAAGGTCCTATATCCAAATTGAGTCACACTCTGAGGTAGTCAAAGTTAGAGCTTTAATATATGAGTTTTGCAGAGACATAATTCCAGTCATAACAAAGAAACATTTAAAATTTGTCTAAGTTGAAACAGGCTTTGGTGCAGCCATGAACAACCCCACCCACACACTATAAGCATCAAAATAAGAAAACAATGGAGGCCACCAACATGCATAGAGAATGAAGATGGCAGCCCTGATGAACCAAAAAGTGTTGACCCATTACTATGGAGGAAATTAAAAATTGTAATCAAAAGTTTTCCCCAAAACAAAAACCCAAGTCTAGCTGAATCTACTAACAATTTCTATCAAACCTTTCAAGAGGACCTACTACCAATACTTTTCAGGTTCTTCCAGGAAATTGAAGAAACAAATACTTCCTAATAGTTTTTTTACAAAGCTAACATCACACTGATACCAAAAGTAGAAAGAGATGCTATAAAACAGAAAACTACAAACAATATTCTTGATTAACACAGACGAAAAGATCAACAAAATCCTAGCAAATCGGATTCAACACCTCATCAAGAAGATCATACACCATGACCAAGTAGGTTTCATTCCAGGGAGGCAAGGATGGTTTAACATACAAAAATTAATCAACATAACACAACATATCATCAAAAAAAATTGGAGCCGAAGCAGTGGCACATGAGGTAGGGTGTTTGCCTTGCAAGTGCTAAACTAGGACAGACCGTGGTTTGATCTCCCTGGCATCCCATATGGCCCCCAAGCCAGAAGAGATTTCTGAGCTCATAGACAAGAGTAACCCCTGAGAGTCACTGGTTGTGGCCCAAAGAGCAAGAAATAAATAAAAATAAATAAAAATTATATTATCATATCAATATATGCAGAGAAAACATTTGGTAGAGTCCAACACCTGTTCATGATAAAAAAAAACTTCCAATTATATGGGAATGGAAAAACTTTTCTCAATATAGTCAAGGACATTTACCACAAGCCCATGGCAAATATTATACTCAAAGGGAACAAACTAAGAGCCTTTCCTCTAAAATATGATACAAGATAAGTCTGCCCTCTCTTGCCTCTCCTATATAACCTAGTACAGGAAGTACTTGCCATCGCATTTATGCAAGAAGAAGATAACAAAGGCATCTAGGTAGGAAATGAAGAAGTCAATCTCTCACTGTTTGCAGATGATATAATACTTTATTTAGAAAACCCTAAATAACTCTACCAAAAAGCTTCAAGAAACAATGTATTTGTATAGCAAAATGGCAGACTACAAAATTAATGGGTTAAAAATCAATCGCCTTCTTGGGGCCATAGCAGTGGTGCAAGCAGTAAGGCATTCATCTTGCACAAAGTTAACCTAGGATAGACCACGGTTTGATCCCCTGCGTCCCATACAGTCCCTCAAGCTCAGAGTGATTTCTGAGCACATAGCCAGGAGTAACCCCTGAGCATCATTGGGTGTGGCCCAAAAAGCAAAAAATAAATAAATGGCCTTCTTATACACAAATAATGATAGAGTAAAAATCGACCTTAAAAACATAATTGCATTCACAACAGTGCCACAGAAACTCAAATACCTTGGAGTCAACTTAACTAAACAAGTGAAGGGCCCATAAAAAGAAAACTGCAAGATACCTTTTCAAGTAATAAAAAAGGACACAAGGATATGGAGACACATACCCTATTCATAGATTGGGAGGATTAACATAATTAAAATAGGAATACTTTTCAAAGCATTGTACAGATTTAGTGCAATTCCTCTAAGAATACACGTGACATTTTTCAAAGAAGTGGATCAAAAACTACTGAAATTCATTTGGAACAATAAATGCCCAATAAAAGCTAAAGCAAACCTTAGAAAAAATAAGATAGGGAGAATCGCTTTCCCCAACTTTAAATTGTATTACAAAGCAATAGTCATTAAAACAGCATGGTATCAGAATAAAGACAGACTCTTCGATCAATGGAATAGACTTGAATATTCAGAGAATGTTCCCCAGATGAGTAGAAATAAAAAATGATCAGACTCAAACACCAAATTCAAAGCCAACTACAACTGAATTGATACACAATCTACAACAAGCTAGAACAGAAGGGACAATTTATACTAGCAGCCCAGTGGGCAGAGGAGGGGTGATATGGGATGCACGCTAGGAACAGGGGTGGAGGGAGGATAATATTGGTGGTTGGGACTGCATCTGGTTCAATGCCACTCTGTACTTAAAATACTACTATGAATGATTTGTAATCCACTTTGGTCAAAATGAAAATTATCATTAAAAATCAATTAATCTTTAATAAAGGGACAAGAAACACAGAATGGAACAAGGAAAGCCTTTTCAACAAGTGGTGTTGGGACAACTGATCTGGCACATGTGAAAAGTGAACTCGGATCTCCATCTAACACCATGCATAAAGGTGAAATCTAAATAAATTAAAGACCTTGATATCAGACCCAAAACTTTAAGGTATATGGAAGAACAGATAACCTAAAACACTCCCTGACATTGCAACTAAAGGCAAACGTCAAGGAGAAAACACCACTGTCCAAACAAGTGGAAGCAGAGATAAACAAATGGGACTACATTAAACTGAAAAGCTTTTGCACCTCAATGGAAACAGTGAATAGAATACAAAGGCTACTCATGGAATGGGTGAAACTATTCAACCATTACCCATAAGATGGGGCGCTAACATTAGATATACAAGGTATTGACATAACTTAACCAAAAACAACCATAAAATATGGGGAGAAAAAAAATGGACACTTTCTCAAAGAAGAAATACAGATGACTAAAAGGCTTATAAAAATGCCCCAAATCACTAATTATTAGGAAGATGCAAATCAAAACAACAATGAAGTACAAATCTTACACCACAGAGACTGGTACACATCACACACAAAAAAAAATAAGATCACTGCTGGCAGGGATGTGGGGAAACAGGAACTCTCATTCACCGCTGGTGGGAATGACGTCTAGTCCTGCCTTTATGGAAAACAATGTGGAGATTCCTCAAATAACTGGAAATTGAGCTCCCATATGATTCAGTTATGCCATTCCTAGGAAAATACTCTAGGAACACAAAACCATAATAAAAGAATGCCCTCTGCATGCCTATGTTCATTGCAGAGTTATTTACAATAGCCAGAATCTAGAAACAACTCAGATGTCTGACAACAGAAGAGTGGCTAAAGAAACTGTGGTACATATACACAATGGAATATTATGCAGCTGTTGGAAAAATGAAGTCGTGAAATTTTCCTGTATATGGGTGGACATGAAACTATTATGCTGCATGAAATGAGTCAGAGGTAGAGAGATAAAGAATAGTCTCACTCATCTTTGTGATTTATAAAAAAAATAAAAGATAGTATGATAATAATACCCAGAGACAATAAAGATGAGGTTTGAAAGGACCAGCCCATGATATGAAACTACCACAAAGAGTGGTGAGCACAGTTGGAGAAATAACTACACCAACAACTATCATGAGTGATATGATAGTATGAGTGAGAGAAATAGAATGCCTATCTCAAAGACAGGCAAGGGGTTGGGGTGGAGGAGGATGGGAGCATTGGTGGTGTCAAGGTAGTAGTGGTGAAGGGCAGACGTATACTCTTTTATGACTAAACCCAACTACAAACATGTTTGTAATCATGGTGCTTAAATAAAATTTTAATTTTAAAAAACAGATAAGTAAATAAATTAATAAATAAAATTTGTCTAAGTTAGCCTCATACTTTCCTTTCTGGAGAACTTTTCCTTCTTTGGATCAATTCCCCAATATTTTGGTTCTTAAGTATTATTTGTTTTTTAGTTCTAAAACTCCTTAGAATAAGATGTGGAAGGCTTGTAGTACATTATGATTTAAGCAATAACTAAATCTTATGCATTAACTTTTACGAATACTTGAGTGTTGAGACTGAAGAGATAATAAGGGGCTAGCCTTGCATATAGCTAACCCAGGTTCAATCTGCAGCATCCCATATAGTCCCCTGAGCAGAACCAGGATTGATTTCTGAGTGAAAAGCCAGAAGTAACCCCTGATCATTGTCAGGTGAGGTTCAAAAACCAAATATATATATTTCAGCATGATTCCAAATTAATTTTATTTATTCAATGAAACTGTAGTCATCAATCAGCTAAATCTAATCATTGCATTGTCTTTGGCATCATATTACAGCTAGTGTCAACTCTGTCACCTAAATCAGCTTTGGTTCTTTTCCTCATATCCTGTCATTAATAGTCAAATCTATCATTTTCCTTATTATTGTGTACTTATTGAATGACATTGGGGTGCTATGTCTTAGAAATTTGATTAAAATTGGTAAATAACATTAGAATACAAATTTCCAACCCAGAGCTGTTCAAAATTATATTGATGATGCAATATTTTTTTTTTACTATTGCACAAACTGTGCCCACAAAATGGCCTGGGAGGACTAATTTTGTTAGGGATACTATATTTGGATGTCATAAATATAAACTTCTGGCTATTTCTAGTTATTATCCATCTCATGGAACTTTTTGTAACACTGGGGTATTTAATCCTAGCTTCTGGCCAAATTTCAAGAATAATTGTACTCTGCTTACTTATTCTCTTAAGGAATTATGAGAGACTATTTTATTGTTATCACCACCACAACTTCAACCTAGAGAGTGTACTGTGTAATACAAGTATTATGTCATTCTGTAAGTGGCACATTCCTGATCAAATCTGAGGTCTTTGAAATAGTTTGTGTTCTAAAATGTAGTAAGCAGTAAGTACTAAGTGCAACTTTGTCTTAAATTATAGAGAGTAAAATCTAGGAGCCAACATTAAGATTGCCTCTCTTCTTTTCTTCTTTAACAACAAGAAAATTGGGCATCTTTGCCTGGATTTTATTGTTTACATGGTACTTTGGGAATTCATTTCCAATTCAAAAATATACAAAATGTTACAGGCAACTTGAATTTATTTGTGTCTTTCGATTATATAAAAGGTTCAAAAGAATGAAAATCTGGTCTTCCAATATACCATAGCTATATGACTGAAACTTTCATTTTAATGTTATGGGGTGGCTACAAGGAAAAATAGCAAATTTTAAAGGTCTTATTACCTAACATTCAAGGAATAAAAAATTATCTGGATGAAGAGTTTCTTAAACCTAAAGGATCATTTAAGTGACCCTCCAAGTCAAAGCTTCGGGTGACCCTGCCTAGGATATCAAAGTCAAGGGATGGAATAGAACGTGCAGTGGTCCTCAAACTATGGCCCGCGGGCCACATATTGTATTTGTATCTGTTTTGTTTCTTCATTGCAAAATAAGATATATGCAGTGTGCATAAGAATTCGTTCATAAGTTTTGTTTTTACTATAGTCAGACCCTCCAATGATCTGAGGGACAGTGAACTGGCCCACTGTTTAAAAAGTTTGAGGACCCCTGGTAGAGAGGATCGGAAACACTGTTACCACATGAAAGCAGAAAAAGTCACCATGGTGGACACAACTCGTGTTTTGTTCGTCACAGTTCAGAAAAAATAAAAACGTCTGTTTGGATCATTAACAATCACGACAGACAAAATGGAGCCAGGTGAAAGGGCTTTACTTTTATTTCTATTCAAGTGACCTAAAATCTCTAGAGTGAAATAAACAGACAATATAACTGATATTTTCAACCAGAACACAGGAATGTTCTTCCCCAAACTCCTATATTTATTCCAATCATGCAATTATTAGCCAAATAACTTTAGGAGATTCATATTTCCAACCAGCCCACCCACTTGACACCTGCATCTGTCCTCACAAGATGGAAGCAGCCAAGTCAGGGAAAGTGTAATTCTGTCTCCTTGTAACCCTTTTTTAGCTTTTCCGAACCTGATTCCCTTTCATTCATGTAGAGCCCTTCCCCATGGGCAGGACCAATTGGAAACAAATTCTAGATCTTTGAACTTCAGTTCATTTAGAAAGTCAAATTTCTCCTAATTACTTTGCCTTTTTTTCTGTCAAATTAACTTTCCTACATGTCTAAACATAATTCCATGAGAATAAATTACCAAACATTGATCAGATTTTTGTCTGGTCAGTAAGACAGTTAGTAGCAAGTCTTACAAAATTCAGAAAGAAAAAACTTCTCTAAAGAAGATCATTTAGAAAAATAGAGATATGAGGCTTTAAAAAGCAGTATATATTTAGTAATTTATTGTACATTTAATTTCAAGAATTTTCACCCCTTCAAAAAAAATCTAACAAATTGGGAAACTATGAAAATGTATTTGGTAAGAGTCTAAGAGTTATTTTCTCGTTTAAGCTGTTTCCACATTTTCCCCTTTTCAAATTTTGAAGTACTGTCTTTAAAACTGTTACATACCCAGAAGGGTTGGCAGAATTAGGACTGGAACAAAATAGGATATGATTTGTAAAATCATCTTCATATATTTGAATAAGGTATGCTCTCCTCTCTCAAACGTACTTTGTAAAATGGCTCTTATAGCAGTTAACACCATAGTGTGAATATGAAGCAATGTGCTATCTCTCTCAGTAATATTTGCATTTTGGATTTCATTTCTAATTGTAGAATTAAATAATCTGTTCCAGATAAAAAGAATTTTAAATTTAAGCTCAGAAATTATTTTTGTGCTCTATTTAATCACCTATTTTTTTTGTAGCTTGAAGGGAAGACTCACAAAAGTAGTTTTTCTTGAAGATTCTCTTTCTGCCAACTTTTCCTCACAAAACTGTATTGTTTTACATTATATATGTTAATCAATACACTCGGGGTCTGTTGAAAGCTGGAAGGATTTTTGAGTTAGAGGGACTTTAGAGTTTGTCTAATCCAATCTCTCATCCAGAAATTTTAAGATACTAAATCTATGACTATTTATCCCAATCTAAAACAAATCACTGTTCCACATCAGCATCAGCTTTCTCCTAATGAAACCCCATCAGTGAGATTATTATTGACTTGTCTTAAACTTCAGTTGCTCTGAGATTGACTGTATACCCCCGAACTTTGGGAACCATCATAGGACTGAGACTGGTTTAGTGCTACCCTAGCAATGACTTGCAAACGGGACAGGCTTAGTGCCACCTAGCAATGATTTGCAACTGAGGCTTCATGCCACCCTGAGTACGACATAAGATCAAGGCATGCGTCATAATGCCCTGGCAATGACTGGCAAATAAGGACATGCTATGTAATGCTCTGAAATCAGAATAGAAGCTGTGAAAACCCAGAGAACTTTAAGTACAGAGCCTGACTGATCACTACAACTACAATGAGAACTCCCTGAGATCTAGAAGGTAAGACTCCCTGGTATTAGGCAAACTTAGACTATCTGAAGCTTACAGTTGGAATGTGATCAGATGCTTCCTGGGAAAGACCACTCTGCACTTAGGCTAAAAGTTTTTATCTTTTATTTCCCCAGTTTTTCCTGTTCCTATTCAAAATACAATCACCCCTTTAGCTCCTCTCCCATTTTTCTACATTTAATAATCACAGGAAGGGGAGATGTTGGAGTAATCGGTCTTTATCCTAAATTGGTATGGCATATCAGACTTCACCCTTAACTACTATGGTTTCCCTTTATATATCAAAAACCCACCTGGTTGGAAAGAACTTCTAGATTGGCTATTTATCCAACCCATTGGGGTGGTCCTATCTTCCTGGTGGACCTCTCTTTCTCTCTCTACATGGTGAAAAGGTCCCCAGACCCTTATTTCATCTCCCTCCAGCCTGGTTTGGATTATTTTTTTGTGGTGGTCTTGTTTCAGACCTGCTTTCCCTTTACCCTTGAGATTGTGGTGTGAAAATTTAACTACACTTTCACATCATTATTAGTTATTTCTTGTGTCTTCATAGCTTGATGTGCCCTTTGGCACAAGCCCTGAGATACAAACCTTAAGATGCTACAGTATCACACACATAGATGATATACCATAAATTGCTACCTTCTGTAGGATGGTATATATGGTGTATATATATACACATATACATATATATATATGCTTTAAGTAATAAGGGAGCTTTAATAGCATTTATTATTGAACAGAAGTAAACCCATGTGCAACAGCAGTATAGAGTCCAAAGTTAAGCTGTGAACCCTGGAAAAAATGATTAATGGAACTATATGGGGGAGACACCCTGTTTTAAGCTTCATTAGTACAGAGATGCAATATAGGAAATAAATAGGCAAATACATATAAATAGTTCAATAACAATTTTATCACTTTTCAATTATTATATACTTATTTTATTGGTATTTTAAGGATCAGAGTGGATTATATTTTCATTGTTAATAAGTGACTTCACATAGGCCTCAGTAGGTTCTACAGTTCTACGCTCCCAAACCAGAGATCAGTTACCCATGGCAAGATGGTATTTGATTTAGTTTTAATAGCAATATATTTTTAACTCTTGTAGTCAAGTGGAACCATAATGTTGCCTAAATAAAGTTAAACCCCAAAACTATATTTGGTAATGATTCTACATTCTTTCCAGAAGACAGTTGTATGTTGATAAAAGACAGTATTTTTCAGGGTTGAAAAATAAATTCATTCAGTAAAGGGCAGACCATATATAAATGGTTATATCTTCAGAAAAAGCTTGACATGTTTCTATTGTATCTATAAATGACACAAGTAAGAATGTGTCTTGAAGTATATGTAAGAACATTCCTAAATCTCTTAGTTAGGAACACTTTGTCCCATTGTCATTTTCTACTATAATGGATTTGCCTATGAGGGACATACAAACCAATGTTACACATACCATCAAGAAAAGAAAGATGACAGCAATTTGTGAGAGATCCAGAAGTCTACAGTGATCTCATAATGTCTGATCTAAATCATCTCTGACCAGTGCATAATTTTGTTCATGGTGGTGGTGGTAGAAGTGTGGAAACCTACTTCAACACTTCAGAAAAGTGACCCAGATCTTTATTTCAGCAAATTATCCCAGAGGAAATCTAGTGTCAACTAACCATTCTAGAGAATAATTTGTTTTCTCTAGAAGATTTATTTTGTTCGAAGTCAATGGTTTCAGCAGGCATCATAATGCAGGACTCTGTAGTCAGTAAAGAATCTAGAGCACAATTTTATATTCAGTCTCTGCTTGAAAAAATGGGAATTTTTTCAACTTGGTTGACATTATCACCGTTCTCATTCAGTTTTATTCTAAATGTACCAGGAGCTCAGAGCTGCTGATCTCTTGATACTTAGTTCCCTGAGTCTAGAAATAGAGTGAGTCATATAGCAAGTTTAGAAACAGAAGGCAGATCTATTTAGGTAAGTATTCTAAATCTAGCTAATAGTTAATTAAATCCATTTTCACTGTTAGCTATTTTAAACTGGTATTTTAAAAAAGAACCAAGGAGACTCAATAGCTTTAGATGATTGTTTCATTTATTTTTTTTTGGAAGTCTTGAGATTAATTTTGTATACATACATGCTAAGAATCAAAAGGAGTGATTTGGGGAGGTAATAGAATAATATTAGTACCCATTAATTCAGAAAAATTAAATTTGAACCCTATGCAAATAGTTTGGTTAGTTTTCTTGGTGTGCCCTATTTTAACTGAAATCTTAATTCTCTTCATGGGGAAATAGCATTAGACTGATTGTAGAACAAGGTTTTCACTATTCCTTGCAGCAATGAAGACAATTGGCCAACAAGGAGCAAATTTAATTCCAGACAATTTATTGCAAAAATGGTGGTAACTAGTCTTGCTGTTCATGGATAAAATGAAAACTTTGAATAGGTAAACGAGAAAATTTCAAATTAGAATTTGCTCTACTCTGAGTGAGGGTTTCCATTAAGTCAAAATGCCTTTTTAAGAAAAACATGTTTTATATTTTAAAGTTTTTTTCTAGAAATACTCAAACATCAAGGAAAGAAAAAGATAAGAAAATAATCGAGTCCAGGAGAATACAGGAATTAAGACACAGGACTTGCATACACCTGGCTCCCGATAACATTCTCAGTATTACAAAGACCTTCTGAAGTCTAGAAGTCTCTGCTCATTGTAGGATATAACCTTGCGGATATTTTAGCAGTGCCAGGGTGGATTTGCTGGTCACTAGCCCCAGAGCTGCAGGGCCTGAGCACTGCATTCTAGGACACTAAGATTAAATGACAGTTCCAGGAAGTTGAGTATCACCACAAGTGACCTTTAGTTCCCTCTGAGCACCATTTGGGAGGAAGGAAAAGAATGAGAAAGAACATTTCATTTTGATAAAATAATGAAAAAACATTTGGAGTTACATAGTAGAGAGTATTATCTTGTGTAAAGTCAGACAAAAGAGGTACAAAACAAAATTATCTCTCTCATATATGGGATATAAAAATCCATAGTAAGGGAACAGCAAACGACCGAAAACAAGAGACTCTAAGAACTGGTCTATAGAACAGGTCTTACCAGGGCAGAAACATGTGGGGAGGATAGTGGAGCAGGAATAGGGGCAGGAAATGTAGCAAACACTAGTACTATGGTGAAAGGTATGGTGTTAGAACATTGTATGCATGACATGTTACCATTGATGTCATTGTGAAATTTCTAAACACAGTGATCAAAACAAAATTTCTTTTAAAATTAGTTGGAAAAGACAAGTATTAAAATTTAGGAGAAAATTAAATCTAAAAATCTAAAAATTTTAATTTCGTGTTTTCCTGAAATAGACACAAATGGATAAATATGATGACAACAGTGTACTTACTACAGCCACACAGATACCATCAGACTTAACATTTAATTTTTTTAAAAAAATCATTTTGGTATTCAATTTTCTATTGGTATCTATTCATATATATCATTATAAACTATATTTTGAGGACAACTAAATCTTCAATGCCAAGATACTAGTCAAAAGGATCTGTAATAGAAATACAAGTAGACCCTCTGGCTACACTGGAGATGGTTGTGATGCTACTGAATTGATGTAGACATGACTTTATAGAAGCAACACTTGCACCAGGAATTTTAAAAGTTTTCAACTTACCCAAAACTTCAACACAGGAAAACTATTTTAGGATAGAAATAGAAAACTGGGACTGTCGACTGAAAGCAGCTTTGCAAATAATGATATCTACTCTTGGTTGGGGGTGGTAAACTACCCCATTGATGCTCTTTATATTTTTCTATGACTTTTGAGAAGATATAGTTAATCTTTTTCTTTCTATCTATACTAGTGAAGTTACATTCAGGCAATACAAATAAGTTTTCAATAACCCAATTTTGAGTACGATCTAGAGCCAAAACAAGCGATGAGAAGGTAACAGTTACGATGTTAACTGGAAAATATGGAAGAGAGCATATGTGATAGATGGCCAGTTCACGCCCCTGGTGGTGTGACTATATAAAATAAAATTCATATCTAAAGGAAAAATAATAAGACTCATAGAGGACCCAGAGATAGATAGCTACTTAAGAAATCTTGACACAAGTTCAGTCAGAAAAACACTGAGTGTTCTGGTAGAGGGGAAACAAGAGAAGTGGGGTAAGAGAAAGGATTCAAAACATCAGTTTTGTCCGGTGAGCTTCACAAACACTGTGTGTGTATGAGGCTATATATTTTGTCCTATAACTAATTTTCTGAGAATTGATCAAGATTATGAAAATTTTCACCATTCACAACACAGAAAATGGTTTCTTCTATAAATCATACAACAATCAGTGATCTTTTCTGCTCTACATTCTATGCAATTGCAACTTGCCCTAAAGGTACAATAATCAATTCATCCAAGCTCAAATGTCCTCTCTGACCATACTTTCTTTCTTACTGGTTATATGGTCCCAACAACTTCTTAATTCATTTTATGGCATCATCCAATGAGTTCTATTAATAATTGTCTCACATTCACAATTTTGGAAAATAGTGTCACATTGCTAAAATCTCTACCTACCCCATTCCATGATTTTTGCCTAGCCTTCAATTACTTTGCATTATTTATGCATTACTTTGCATAATTTAGAACTGTAGTTATTCGGGGCGGAGAGATAGCACAGCGGTGTCTGCCTTGCAAGCAGCCAATCCAGGACCTAAGGTGGTTGGTTCGAATCCTGGTGTCCCATATGGTTCCCCGTGCCTGCCAGGAGCTATTTCTGAGCAGATAGCCTGGAGTAACCCCTGAGCACCACCGGGTGTGGCCCCAAAACCAAAAAAAAAAAAAAAAAAAAAAAAAAAAGAATTGTAGTTATTCCTAACAATTTCCCACAATTAGGTTTTCCTTCATAGATTCTAAACTTCTATAGGAGTTTTGAGGGCATCAATTCTAACTTCTCTTCTCCATAAGAAAGCAGACTCAATCTACTGCCAACTTGTCTTGCTCAAGCTTATTTTGCAATATTTATTCAGAGCAGTTCTATCCTACCCAAGTTTGTTGGAGGAACACACATGGTACATTCTCTTTATTACAAATAAAAGTCATTAAGTTGATTCTATTTTCTCTTCTTCTGGTTACATTATCTTGATTCCTTTTATCTCTAAGGTAATTTTTGTTATTTTTATTACCCTAAAATATTCTCACCTATACATATTTCATTTTGCTACTGTTTCTCTTCAAATATTGTAGCTAGTCACAATATTATGATATATTCTAAATAATACTGAGAACTCAATGATTACAATTGCACACAAAACTTTTTATCCTTCTACCCTAATATAACACTCACATTTTTAATAATTCTACTCATACTCAGTATGAGCTGGGAGTATGTCATCAACTACTAAAACTCCAAATTACTTTTTCTTCTCTACATAATCAGTACTATTTTCTTTCTTAAGATAACAACAATGTGGGTGAAGGATTATGGTTTACCATATAAGTATGATCCAAAATAGCCATTAAAATCAATAGAAATCCCATATTGAATTAAAAATTTAATTTTTTAAAATAATCTTATACCAAAATTATAAGGCACATTTTGTTTGATATTGACTATTAGCAGAGTACAAGGATGTGAAGAAAGGTAGAATGGTATGAATATGGAGCAGGTAATAAGTACAAGCTATAAAAAAAATCAGGTATTTTCTTGTAAAGAATATAATAATAAGGAATGACTCCTTTGTGTTCCCAGAAGTCAATTTGTGGTATCAGAAATCAAACCAAAGTTGGCTGTTTGTAAGGCAAATGCCTTAACCCCTGTACACTCTCTCTCTCTCTCTCTCTCTCTCTCTCTCTCTCTCTCTCTCTCTCTCTCTCCCCCCCAACTTTTTGGACAATTTTTACTTTGCTTATGCTTTATCTTTCTAAAATACTTGTTTTTTAAATAATATATAGAGACAATTAAAATAAATGGCCCCGGAAGATAGTTTGGCCTTCTGGGTCTTCCTAATAGCAAGGAAAGGTCACTATCTCTGGAGATGCTATGACCCTAGGCACCTCTGGGCATTTGTACTTTTCTCATGAAATTGCAGAGGCATTCCTAAGAAATTTTACTGCTGATAATGGGGTAACCAAAAAATTAGCCTGATGTGAAACATCATATAAATTCATGAGCAGTGGTCTCAATTATCATGACTTACAGAACACTTAAGTGCCAAGTACTGCTCAGAACTATCTTATTTAATCTCCATCATAATCCTTAGAGAAGGGACTATGATTTTTGCACATTTTATGGATAAACAAAAACACAGAGATGTAGCATCACTGGATTGAAGTCCTTGAGCCAGACAGTGGCAGAGCCAAGACTGACTTGCCAGCACGTGAATTTATTTGACATATTAGGGAGAAATCTCAAAATAGAAAATAATTGTGAGCAAATAAATTAATGTTTTCCAGTCAAAGGAAATATATAATTCATCTTTCTCTTAGTATTTCACTTGTGCAATTATTATTATTCTCTGAATAATTTTCCATATTCATTTATAGTTAGAGTATCTGCATTGAACAAGTGTGTTGATGGTTCATGGTGAAGAAATTAAAATAAGATGGCAACTTCCAAATGTTGAAGTTATATGAAATCTCAGTTTTACAGGATAGTAAATGTGGAAAAAACTTGGCAATAAAGTACTAAAAATGTAATTGTAGCTTAGTAACACTATTAAATACGTATACTGTGGTCCTTTTGACAATTGTATTAATCCCTTTACAAAGCCTTCAGAAGTTCCATCACAGAAGCTTGGATGCTGTTTTGATCTATTTATTACTCTTAAGTGTTCAGAGAACTGTCCCTATTTTCTAATTAACACTTTTAAAGATAAAAAGCATGTATTAAATCAGTCTGAATGATGGTTGTTTGTGAATCCCACAAGATAAGGCAATTTGCATGTTCACTTTGTACTTACAAACTAAATCTGCACATCTCCAAAGCAGCCCCTCATAATGTAAACCTTTTGTGAGTGTTTGTAACTTGAAAGAAAGTTTGGCCTACTACAGAAGCAATGCCAATTATCTAAAGGTCTTAGTTACCCAACATGATTAAGATACAAAGATATTGGTTATAATTTTGCATTGTTTGTTATGGAGTTGGAGGAAATAATTTTTAGAACGTCCAGTATTATGTGTTAATATTTTTTATAGGAAATCAGCATAACCCTCTTCTCCCTACAGTTAACTGTTTTAAAATCAGCCAGTTGCCACTCACTTGGGTAAAATTTCTTTGATTTGAATTAAATTGCTTGCTGAAGATATGTACCTTTCAGCAACTTGTTTGAGTTTCAGTGGAAGCTTGAGTACACTTTGTGATGTGAATTCCACCATTAGTTCAAAAATCACTGGTGATTTATTATTGGATTTTAGTACTGGTGAGTCAGCATCTTTTTTTAATATATTTTTTATTTAAGTAACATGATTATATTTGGGTTACAGTCATAATCAGAACACCCCCCTTCATCAGTGTAACATTACCCCCTCCCCCCTTCCCATCCCCTGCCTGTATTTGAGACAGGCATTCTACTACAGTTATTTGTTTTTAAGTTCAGTAAGTTGTATTTTTTTCCTTAAAGGATAAAAACTAAAAAAATATAGTAAAGGTGTGATAGTGGCTATAGCTGTTGTTTGCATAGGTCCAGCAAAATGGGGGAAATGGAAAAAAATCCTTGACCTGATTACAAAAAGGCCTCACCCCAGAAGTTTATTGGCATAAGACAGACTCTGGGTTCCAGGCAAATCAATCTGTCCAACTCCAGTCATTCTCAAGGTCCCGGTGAAACTTTTTCACACTTTATCTGTTGTTGGTATCAGATTCTTATATTTAAAGACTCTGGATTCTGTACATTTCTTTCATCGATGTCAGGCTGATGTGGAGTATCCTCTAGTTTCAGCATACCTTAAATGCGGAGCGATCTGCCCTGCATGCATGCTGAGTTGTCTGGGTGTTGGGAGCACTCTTTAGAGTAAGTCAATGCCAAAGCAGTGGTAGGTCTTCCCTGGTAGAGGCTTGGATCCTGGTAATGTTAAAGACAATTGTAGTTGTTTCCATAGTTCAGGTGTGTGTGGGCGATGCCCATTCTTCTGAGGCCTGAGCCAAATCATTATGCCAATGTTCAGGGTAAAAGGCCTAATTATATTACCAAATTTGTGTCCCAATCTCTATTAGATAAGAACTTGTTTGCATTTGTATTATTTTCCCATTTTAATGTGCCTATGCAAAAGAGAAGCAATGCCACAAGATATTGTTGGTGCATCTGGGGGCCAACGAATAAAGTCCAACATTCCCCGTAACTTGGTACAAACATGAAATTTATACAGAGATACTCTTCTACCAGTATTGCTTATAAAACAGATCTCAAAGGGGGAAAAAATCAAACAATCAAAGAACAAATCCAGTGGGCAAAATGGTCACTATATGAGGATATTCAAAAAGAGTTATAGATGTTAAGGAAATACATCTGAGATATACAAAGGAGATACACGTGACCCTTTTATGTTTTAGAGATAATCAAGAGGGAGGGGGGTGTTTCCGAGACACCACTTTGGTCTGTGATTGGACAAGCGAAGAGAGCATGGAGCCATGTCCTCTCCTTGTTGCCTGCTGAAGCTTCCGACGCCCTGAGAGGCTTTTGCTTCCTAATTGCTGGAAGTTGAGAGTTCAGCAGTTCCCTCCCAGCCCCTTGCTGGGGTCTCTTTTAAATTGCACCACACTGGAACCCACTTGCTGGGACCCTGAGCAGGTGTCCAGGAATAACCCTGGGACGGGGAGGAAGGAGAGAGAAGGCTGTGGGGGGCAGCCAAGGCTGCATCTTGACCTTATCTTGGCCAAAAAGAGTCAGCATCTTAAGTTTACTAAATTAGACTCTCAAGAACTATGACACTGCTCTCATTAAATATAAGCTGTTGTTGCCCATGCAGACTATTATTTCCACATGGTGATTGTGATGGTGTGGTGTGTTCACACTTGGAGAACTCATCAGATAGGGTTTCTTTGCTTTTGCAGGATCTGTCTTCATTGCACTTTATGTGCTCAATCAACTTTGTATCCATGTGCAAAAAGTCTTACATCTTCAAAACTTGGGAGGAAAAAGGGGGATCTTTTATCTTTTCTAAACATTTCAACCTGTGCTTCTCTTTGTCAAATAAAAAAGCAGAAATACTGTTTTGGCTAGTGAATGGTATCAGATTTTTCTTTTCTCTTCTAAGATATATAAAAACCAAATCATTGTGTTACATCAATTGGGCTCATGTAATGACTGTAAAAGGTAATACCTGCATAAAGCTATTGGAGTACTGGGTGTGATGGGCCAACTCTACTAAAGACTTCCTGAGAAAAAATAGAGAATTATGATTGCATTACTTAACACACATCAAGGTGCCTTTATCTTGCTTTAAGTACTGCAGATATAAATGTAAACATGAAATAAAAGCCTCTGATCCTTATTCTTCAAAAAGATGACAAAGCGCTCAAGAACTACATAAACAGTATCAGTATGTAATTATTCAAGTAAAGTGCTTTAAAATCCATTTATTAAAAAGACATTTTTGTATTATTTTGCAACTTGCCTTTCTCAAGGACAATTTTGAACTTATTTGAACAGTAAAAGACTTCTTTTATAATACACCCATATATAGCATACATTCTCCTTTAGGTCTCATGTATAGTCTTTATACTTTGCATTTAGTTATAAAGTCATTCTATCATGTCATTTTGCAAGACTTGGATCACTTATCTTCAGACTCACAATAGAAACTTGTGTTGATTTGCTACTTCCATGGGCTGGAATGTCATTAAATATGTTGACATTCTTCCAGATACCTTGTCCATCACTATTATTAGATTATTGACAAAGTCACCTTTTCCTTTAATCAATCATGATTATAATAAAAGTAGGGACAAATAAAATATATCAACACTTCAAATTCTAAAGCAACATTTGTCTTTTATTGCTACTACAAAACATGAGACAAATGATGTTCACATGTGAGACATATTTTCCTAGGCCTTTAAGGATTTATACAATGCCCAAGACACTAGCTATGCCTCTAATTCCTCTCAGTCATTCAAGAATGCAAATGGTCAGATCAGTAAGAAATTATTATTGAAATAACGCTGAATCCTTGCTCTCACATATCTTAAGTTTTTCTGTTGAAAATGATTATTAATCACAAATAAGTTGAGAACCACCTAAGAATTATAAGCATTCATGCCACAACAGAGCCTTGAGAATCACTTACCCAAATATACAATGCTCTTCTAAGGTTGAAGCATCATTTGTGTTTTTCAAAATTCACTAGCTATTTAAATTATGGTAGTGGTTGGCTTTGGTTATTGGTTTAAGCATTTGATTTGCTTTAATATTTGGCTTCCTTTCTTCTGTATGATTTAATGGTCGATGCAGTCAAGGAAGCTGGTGTGTGCTCCCTAAAGCAGGTACTTCCTTTTCCTTGGTCTTTGCATCTTTCAGATCACCACTGACAAGGTGTTGATATGTGGAAGTGGTTACTTCAGGTCGACTGTTTCTGCAGTCAGGCTGGGAACAGTCACTTCAATGGAAAGCTCTTCGGTCCCTTGCCAGCTCCTCTGGTCAACAGATGTGTCAGGAGGCAGTCCTACCCTTTCATGGTTGCTGCAGTGGGATTTAAAATTGTTATGCACACCAGAGAGTAGTTAACTGACCTTAAGGTAAACTTCAACAAAAGGTAGGCATCAGAGAATTAATTTGTAATGTTTTGTATCCTCAAAAATGTTCCTAAAGAACAATTGTTCACTATTGATTCAGGTGAGAATATTTTGTTCCTTCTGTGAATGACTCTTTTGCTTACTCAGGGAGTAAATATGGTTTTAAATACCCTAAGTTAACTGTAAATTCTTCCAAAATTGCAAACTGAAAGCATACTTTCTTTCTCATTAAATTCTATTATACCAAAAGAAAGATCTAAGTATAACTATAACAGG